>NC_136501.1:61387317-61397317 GCF_053919585.1 Euprymna scolopes
AAAATATATATTCAGTGAATTGATAGTTTGCTCGTTCTCTTTTGCAAAAACGGGGGCATTAATGAGAGTATAACTCGTTGAAAAACTATTGCTTAATACTGACATTTTGTGTCCAATGTAAGCATAAGGGGCAGATATACTGGATTTACTGAGGTCAGGAATGACACTCAGTAGATATCGAGAAGCCTATCGAATATATATCAACATTTTTCGAAATCATTTTGATGAACAGAAAAAGTTCGTTTTTATTTTTATTTTTTAGTAATTTGGCTTGTTTATTTATTTGTTTTTATGCGCAACAAACTAAGTTACCAGTGTGAAGTATCTTTAATTTTGCACAAGATACCCTCGAGGAAAAAGTAGAACAGTTCCCCCCCCCTTTCTTATCTTGAAACATGACTAAAGAAGAGGAAAAAACGCATTTGTGGCTGCATTTTCCACAAGCTTGTAACTGTCGAATTCCTTATTTTATCGATCAGAACTCATCTTCTATGAATGATGTTTCTGACAAAGACGGAGAAAATGCTGCCCCCCCTCGGTCGGGAGTTTTGTATGAGCAGTAACTTAAAGCGTCCTTATGAGTTGTTTTTTCTTTCTGCCCATCTCTATTCCTACTCCTGCTGCCGTGTGACCAATAATAGTTCTGGAAATAAACCTTTTTACTGGCCTAACGTTATCCACCTTATAATCAGGGATCCGAACCATTGGTGTATCTCCCAAATAGGCTGCTTTACCAGTATAATAAATCACAGAGCTGCTGTATTACCATTTGGTGAATGGAATTTGCACCATGCAGTAGTCTCTGGTTGGGTATCTCGGTCAATGAAAAGAAGTTACTTTATCTGGCTCTCCCTTTCTTGATTTTTTTGTCCCTTGTCTCAAAATTCTGCTTTCCCCAAAACTTACCTACCTCAACATGAATAGAAAAAAAACAATTTAAAAGAAGCACTATACCAACATTTCTAATGTAGACCCCCAGTACTAAGTCTCCTTCTCCAAAATCATGGGTTTGCATTCCAGCGTTCGTGAAATTTGAAATTCAATTACGGAAGACCAAAGCAAATCTGTTGTTCCTTTGTGAAACTGGCATTAACTCAACTGCTCCTTCAGACGATTTCTTGATTAAAGCCTATTCTAATTCAATCTCTAAACCTGTCTCCATAAATTGTCATTGATATGGAATATGTGTCTAAATTAAGGTTGTCTCCTTTGTGTCAGACATCTCTAAAAATCCTAAACTACCCTACGTGTGCTTCCGAATTGCACTTACTCACAGCCCCACATATATATTTACCCTATTCTGTCCCTACAATAATTGAGTAAATATATTTGAGGGTATTGCGAGAAAATTGACTATATCGTGTCTGCCCATTTCATTGCTAAATTAGTTTGTAGAGATTTCAGTATTAAAAAAGTTGACCGATAAACACAAACAGGTCAAATAACGCAGATTTTGTCAGGATTTCTCCCTTCATTATTATCTGACACAAATTAAGAAACCCACTGACATTTCGGATACTAATGGTCAATTTGCAAGCCTACAAGAACTTTTTCTAACAACTGGCTCTGAACTGTGTAAACACCCTGTTCTGTGTCCTCCGCCAACTCGATTGCCATAATTAAGATTAAAACTAATGGCAATAAAGCGTCAGATGTTCCTCTTCATCGCACCGTGTATCGTTACTCGATGACCGACTGGGATAGTTTCCGTACATGCATATCTGAAATAAAACTTACCTGATGTTTCCACTGCAAACTTTGATTTCGTATAAGCTGTATTGCTTGAAAAGTTCTCTAGTTGCTAGTAAATAGCTGAACGAAACAGACGCATAAATGTGAAGTAACATATTACTGCTTATGTAAAAACAAAGAGAAAGTATACCTTGTCCTATTCGGTATTGAGCACTCTTGTATTAACCTTGTTAAGCGTAATTGCTTACTTTACTTCTGGGAAATATCACCCTTGTATTATATATAACAGTGAAATTGCCTGTGTGTGTCTGCGTGTGTACATTTCCCTACCAAGTTAGTCTGTCAATTTTCAGTCTACAGACTCGAGATTTGACAAAGGGGTATTGAGATTTGGGAAAATATTTTTAATCGGTTTTCGGCCAGAAATTTAGCTGTAAAGGGGTCAGAGTTTAAGGATTGGACCGTTGAAAACTCTACAAAACTTCTACGCTTATTTTGGGTCTAAACACTTGAAATTTTAGATGTAGGTTCCTTGGATATGCATCAGACATTTTAACTTAATTAGAGCCCCAAATAAATGTTAAGGGGACAAAGTTTTAAAAAATTGGACTTCAGCCAATTTTTGGTCTAAACAGTTAAATTTTTTAATAAAGTGTACTCAGGTATAGGGCAAGATTTAATCGTTCTTCCGCCGTGAATTTGGCTACCAGGGGGTCAAAGTGCAATATATTTGACCTATGCAGTCTCTAGCAAACTATTCAGCCAATTTTTGGTTAAAAATTTGAAATTTTCCATAAAGGGTATTCAGACATGAGCAACAAATCAACATTTAAAGAGTTGACTTTTCCAGACTATGAAACTCCTCCGCCAATTTTAGCTCTAAACACTTGAAATTTTAAATGTAGGTGACTTGGATATAAATCAAACTTTTTCATATATATATATATATATATATATATATATATATATATATATATATATATATATATATATATATATTAGTGGAGTCGGGAAAGGTGAAAGTAGGAAAACATTACGACTGGTGAGAATACGAAGAACATTTATTTCCAGAACAGGGTTAGTGATACAGGAAGATTAGTAAGTCCATGGGGAGCCGTCTCTGTACGACATCCGGATAGCTCTCATTGAGCGGTCTATACTTGCTGCTTATATGGTTAATGGACAAGTCCATCTTAGTGATTATAAGGGTGTGTATATCCCCACAACACCTCCTCCACGCTTTTTTGTTCCGAAAAAAAAGCAAACAAAAAACGTTAATATTTCTTCCTTTTTGGATCGATTATAATGGGTTCAGTAACCTGTCTCTACCTTGTTGATCGGCGCTGTTCTGCTTGGGGAGGCTCGATATCGAACATATATAACGTATTGCTCACATTCCTCGACTTGAGGTGTGTCTTTGCCATCGTTACGACGACGTCCAATTTGATTTGCGTGTCTCTTGTGAGTGGTGGTAGGGTCTAGAACGATGTAGGTTGTGTTTCCAATTCTTTTGTATTTGTTGCCTGTTCCCAAAACGATGTATTGTTTCCGTATGCTTTAAGGAAAACTTTTCCTCCTGTGTTATACTTTTTTCGTGGGGACGGTAGTGCTTCTACCGAATTTGCTTGTTTTGGCAGTAGTTTTTCGAATACTGGTAGTATTTTTCGTGCAAACATGGACTCTGCAGGAGACGTTGTTTAAGGGGTATTCAGGTTCGGTGTGATCCTGCAAACCTATAAGAACTGTTGTAAGGCCTTATCTGAAGATGTTCCCGAAGCTTTCTTTTTGACGTACACTGTAGAAGCTGTCCATTGCCTGAATTCCACTTTTGATAAGATGCCGGTCTGTCAAGTTCCTCATTAATTTTCTTTAGCGAAGCGAATGGTACGTTCCTTTTTTTCCCATTGGAGTTCAGTTCATATTTGGTTATTGCTTTCCAACATTTACCCAAGCTCGCTGATAAAATTTCAGGAAAAAGCTTTTTTAGATCCACTTTAAGGTGTTGATCGGTACATCTCACAAATTACATTCCTGAAACCAATGGGTCCCAAACAAATTTTCTGTGTTCTTGAGCACAGATAATTTAGGTTTGTTTGTTGTAAAGTGACATTTGTAGTTAGTTCTTTCAAATTTTTTCCAGTTACGGTTTTTGCTGACTTGCCAGTTTTATGCATAGTTGGCCTATTTAAATTTCTCGACGTCTGTAAATTTATTATCGATAAGTCTGACTGTAATTTAACGTCCTAGTTTAAAATTCGAACTAAGACGTATTTTCGACCGTTATTTCGTCTTTCTTATCTGTTGAACCTGAATTTGACTTTTCTTCTGCCATTTGCAGTGTGAGCTTTTGTGTCCTAGTTTTTTTCAATTAAAACATTTATTACGAAAAAGGCAATCCTTTGACCAATGCAAGTTTCCGCAGCGAAAACAAGGGTGTCTTGTCTTTCGTGCTTAAGTGGAAGAGCGTCTAGTTTCCATTTTGTTTTTTGGAGAGTACCTCTTAGTTATTCTCTGAATGTCCTTTTTGTGCAATACCAGCTTCTACGATGTTATTCGAGTCCTTCTTGATACTAATGATCCTTTGGCAATAATCCGCCAGCTTTTTTACAGTTAAGCCTGCTTCACTCCCCAGTTTTTACAACTATTCGATGGATCTTAGAGTCCCTAGTCGAAGTTAATCACTGGACGAATATGAGGCTCTTGAAATAATCGGCACTCAATTCTGACAATTTAAAATCGTCACAGCGTTTGTTAACAATCGAGGCGAAAGTCAAGTAGTCCACATTGTCTTTTCGTAAGGGTCAAGTATGTCTACCGTATATGGAACAGCGACGATTTCGAACATAATAGTCGTTTAACGGTTTCCGTGAACGTCAGATCGCTAGTTTTTTTTTTGTGGCAAAGTAAAATTTGTTGTGTTCTGTAGCCCCTAATTTGCTGAGTAACAAACGGACTTTTTTTGGTCTGCCCAATTTCCACAGTCGATATTGTATAGATCTTCATACAGTCTGAAATACGTTTCAAGTGTTTTATTTTCTTCAGGACAGTAGAGTTATTTATTGAACTTAGTACCGCACTCTGGGAAAACGCTGTATCGCTCTCTGTAGCTTTATTCTTATTCATTAAAACATGGAGTAGTGCTTCAGTTCTCCTTCTGCTCTGTTTGCAATGCAAAAAGTGTGTCATCAGCTCTTTTGCATTTGGATCATTCTTTCTTCTGCCTGCTGTAGTCTATCGTCAGTTCTTTGCTGGCCCATTTGAAATTCAATTAGACGGGTAATCGTCTCTTTCACATCTTCCATTGTGAACCTTTATTTTATTTTCTCGAAGAGAAAATTTTTAAGGATATTTGTAACTAAAACGGAAATCACAGCAAAGGAAAACTTATAATTTATGGAATAGTATACTCTTCAGTAGCTGTAGCAGAAGTGCAGAAATTATAGATTAATTTTGTATACACTTATTTTCTCGTTGATACGTGTTCCTTTTGTCTCTGATATGCCAATAGTTCAGAAATGGGGATTGTTGTACCGTAGAAAAAGTGCAATGTACTACATACACCATGCAATATGATATAAAATATCCGATATAACACATGCAATGTAAAATACACAATACAAAAAATATACAATATTACACATACAATGTAAAATGTTGTACATAACACATACAATGTAAAATATACAAGTGGGCTTGTGTTCAAAGTTACGGTTTAAAAAGAAAATTGTTCCGGGTTTCAGTTTTCAATAATAGATATTGTTATGCGAGCAGTATTTTCCTCATTCCGCTTGCGACCAAAGGTTTAACCAACCGAAAAGAGTTTTTATTTTAAAGTGCTTTAAAAATTGACAGGTGAAAATGAAAGGTATCATTTCCTTTGATTGTGCATGCATGCCGTTGCAAAAAACTTTATGTCATCAAAACAAAAAAATGGCTTCCCAGCCCGTAAGAATATTTCCTTTTTCCTCTCTCGGTATAGTTCAAACTAACAACTAGTCGGTCACAATAACCACTTTGTCATAAAACAAGAATTCATTTCCCGAAATTTCCGTAACAAAAAAAAAAAAAAATTAAAAAAAAAAAAAAATCAACATAAAGTCCATATGTAATTTGCATAAACAAATGCGTCGCCCGTCTACGGCAAATTAAACCAAGATTTTTTTTCTTTTTTAGCAAGCATGAATAAGAAATCCACTTACAATTTCTTTGAGTGGATAAATTTTAGTGTAGACTTCGTTTTTATGTTTCAATTTTCCGTCGTTGAACTTAAGATTTTGCGTTGTACCTTAGAGAGTTTGCAATTGACTACAATTCGTACAGCAGGAGTTGAAGTTTTTTGTTGTTGTTGTTTTTTTTTATATCCTTGTCGTCATTGTAATGGAGTCAGGAAAGGTGAAAGTAGGAAAACACGACAACTGGTGAGAATACGAAGAAAATTTATATCCAGAACAGGGTTAGCGATACAGCAAGATTAGTAAGTCCGTGTGGAGTCGTTTCTGTACGACATCCGGATAGCTCTCATTGAGCGGTCTATACTTGCTGCTTATATGGCTAATGGATAAGTCTATCTTATTGATTATAATGGTATGTCCCCACAACAATATATATATATATATATATATATATATATATATATTAGTGATGAGAGGATTCCAATATTTTTCTCGATTCCGACACAATCACTGATTCTGTACTAAATTCCTGATTCCGATAAAATTAATGATTCCGATTCCGATTCTTTATAAATTTCTAAGTAGTTTAATATAAAATTTGTTATTTTGTGCCGATTGCTGTAAAAATACGTCTTACATTTGCACGTATTTTCTCGAATGTAAACGCACATTTGTGACAGGATTATCTCGAGATTTAAGTCTTATTGGAAATTTTAATCAATAAAAATGTATTATTTTATTATTACTACAAGCAGTGAAAGATGTTTCTATAAAAACAAAATGAAATAAAGTAGATAATTAAAGGGATCGGTTTTGGCATTGGAAAATAAGCTCAAATTTTCCCGATTTCAATACCTCAAAATACTCCAATTTTTCGATTTCCGATTCCGATAATCACCCCAACACTAATATATATATATATATATATATATATATATATATATATATATATATTCAGAAATGAAAAATAGATAACCAAGTAATATGTTCATCAACGTTTCTTCTTTATTTCAAGACTCGCCCAGCATGATTAGATACAAGAAAATAATATACTAGTACAATATTCGAAGATATATGTGTTGTGAAAAAGGTGTATTTTACAACAAATATGTTTTCAAGTATTGTACTTGTATATAATATTCTCTCAATTTAATCATTTCATTTAAGCAAGCAAACTTTTCGTTTTGCTGCAATCTTTATTTATCCCCTCCTTAACAAAGCTTTCTATTGTCCGCTAATACTTTTACTTGAGGAGAACAGAGAACATAACTTTTTTTTCTATTTAACTATAGATATTTTATGTGTATAATTTAAATGCAGGTAAACTTGGCGTTGAAGGTCAAAATGTACGCTCACACACTTCAGTACGGAATTGCTAGCGTTCTACTTAAGTGGAGGTTTGAACGCAATCTGCGACTTTTCAAGCCCATTGACTGACTTTTGTATTTAGAGTAAATTTTTTTTTGAAACAGAGTTTAGCTCTTTTGTAGTTTCTCATAAAAATCTACTAAGATATCATGAACAATGTATGTCCTCTGCATACAAAAGATTTAAAATAAATAGTATTCTTAGAAGCTAATAAATATAATGTTTATCTTATCTATTCTCTATGTCAGCTTTGTTTCATAAATGTGTGTTCGTTACTTATTTCTATGAACGTCAATAGAAATGTATATATGTATTACCATGAACCTGAAACGTATTAAATACTGATGTAAATGTTTTCAAATAAACGCCACTTTATATATATATATATATATATATATATATATATATATATATATATATATATATATAAACCTGATGAAATCTCGCGAGAATGAAACGCGGAATATTATGCGTAATTTAATTGCCATATATTTTTTATCACTTACTATAAATATATATATATATATATATATATATATATATATATATATATATATATAGAGAGAGAGAGAGAGAGAGAGAGAGAAAGAGAAATAGAGAATAAATAACAAACGGTTATATTCCAAAATTCATGATGTTGACCATCTTATGATTTATTTCTTTAATTCAGTTGGCTTATACAATGCTTGACGTAGCGCAAAATTAGATACTGTCAAGAATAAGGTGTATCAGAATTTTTGTAGGGATTTTTGACACCCCTAACACGAAACTGCGAATAAAATATTAAAAAAACTCGTAATTTCTCCTTTAAAAGTGTGTTGTTTATTTTCTTTATGGATTATACATCCAAAATAAACTATTAAAGTTGTATGAAAAGTAATAGAAATATTATTTTTTTAATTTAAAAAAAAAACAGTAATGAAATTAATTGAATTTTACAAGTTCAGTATTTTTCAATTTTTAAACTTTAAAAATCTATCAAAATTTTTCTATTGATTCTATTATTACGATATTTTCAGGCTCAATATGAAATTTTAAGCTCTTTCCAATAAACTTTATATAATATTTTAGACAAACGTTGTTTGTTTTTTTAAGTCATGCCTCCCATTTTTAAATGTCTATTAAAAAGTAAATAATTAATTTACTCACCAAAGTGGTATATATCACAAATTGAAGATAAAAGGTCAATAAATAATATATTCAAATTTAAAACAGAAAAAAGTAGTGCTTTTTAGAAATTTACCTGTTAAGTCCGAAATGTAAAACTTTTTTTAAAAAAACCACGATGTTTTTTTTTTTTAATGACACCTTGATCCTTACTCCTTTAATTGAAAAAAAATACATTTTTCGAGTAGTTATAAACTTGGAAAGACAAGGGGTGGAATTATTCAATATTTTTCACGAAGCTTCTGACACACCTAGTCAAGAATTGTATAAGTCAACTGAATTAAAGGAATAAAATATAAGATGGTCAATATCACGAACTTTGGAATATAACTTTTTGTTATTTATTTTCTATATTGCTCTGTAATTACATTGGGCTTCTTAAATAAGGATTGGCATATATTATAAGAAAATATATATTTTACAGCAATATATATATATATATATATAATAAATTCCACAGCCAAACAACGTCGCAACTCACAAGAGCCATGACAGTCAATGAACCGGAAGTTCAAGACTCGAGTTTCGCCCTCATTGGGGCTCATCAGTTAGACACATCCGAACTCAGGATTCGAAACCCGAGCCTCCTGCATGCAAGGCAAGCACTCTACCAACTGAGCAAACGCCCTGCACACAAGAATTTATTATTAACCAATTAAATTGAATCACTAACATGTTCTTTTAATATTTTGGCATTATTAAAAATAGAGGTTCCTATACTATATTATGTTTTAGTAGATTTCCCGTAATAAAAATCTTCTTCATTACGTATCTGCAAAATATTTACTAATTCTTTATCTGAAAAGAACATGATTTCTTATTAAAATGTAAAACGTTAATCTAAATACTCGACGTTGGTCGAGTTCAGGTATACAGATTTTTTTTTATTATTATTGCCGACCCCCCAAAAATCATGATTTGGCATTGTTATTGCAGAACCGAAACATCTTGCAAACGGTGCACGTCACATATTGTATGATCCATCACCATCCTTCGCTCAAGTTACATTATATGTCCAAGAATCTGATTCGAAAGAGAATTTACGATTATTCCTGATAACAGTTTTTAATATTGTGTCAATGGAGTCGATTGAATTACATATCTGGTCGATATACAATTTCAAATTAGAGGCTTGGATCCTACATTACTGAAGAAAATTTAATATATTGTTTATAGATAGGGACTGAGTTGTATCATTTGAATTAATCGGATTAAAGTTGCAAAATGAATTGAAATGACTTTAAGCATCTAAAGATGGTGTTATGTCTTTCATGCGTAAATGTTACTCTTAGATAGATTTGATTTCTAAAAAAAATGAAAATAATCGCACAGAGCTTCGGTAGATGTAAGCCTCACTTTTGTTCATGTGTCTCTTCTAGAAATTGCTAATCTTCTTGTCAAAACTTGTAAATCTTTCTGAACTCGGGAATCTTCACGAAATTCTGAAGAAACCCCTTTACTTAATCTATGGCGATAGCGTGCTCCCTCGTTCTGTCAGCAAATATTAAAATTATATATATATATATATATATATATATATATATATATATATATATATATATATATATATATATATATATATATATATATGAATGGAAATG
>NC_136501.1:61399817-61402317 GCF_053919585.1 Euprymna scolopes
TTATATAAATATCATTAGCTTCATAAATACCTACAACTTTAAGCTACGACTTTATTCAAAGCTCAAGTTCCTCGATTTATATCAAGGAACCACACAAGAAATCTTGGAGGTGTTATAGTTACTTATTTATATGCAAAGATAGCTATATATATATATATATATATATATATATATATATATATATATATATATATATGCTGCGAACATTTAGAGATGATAATTTAAGCACATAATAACTAAACAAAGTAAACAATAAGAAAATGGAAACCATGACAAAAATAAAACTAACTCTAAGGACACACATGTAACTAGTAGAAATAATAATAATAATAATAATAATAATAATAATAATAATAATAATAATAATAATAATAATAATAACTAGCGGGACCTGTGGAAATTCTAATTCATACGTAATAAATTCTTGGATATGGTACTAATTATGTCAATTTTTCATCATTTGTAACCTACGATTTCGCACACCTTACTAAAATAATAACTTTGATGTATTGCATAGGCTGATTATTTCATTACAAACGCACACATTAATTAATTCACATTTCATGATTTTTTATTTTTTGATATGTTACTAATGTCGACAATATTTTTTAAATATTTTTAAGCAACATTATCGTCCAAACTTACTAAAATAATAACGTTTATATATTTGCTGGGCTGCTTATTTCATTTCAAACAAACCAATCAATTAACCTCCATTCCATAATTTTTTCATAATTCTTGGATATGTTACTAATTTCGACAATCATTTTTCATAATTAAAACTATCCTTATCGCCCTCTCTTACTAACATAACTTTGATATATTGTATGGACTGATTATTTTATTATAAACACACCAATCAATAAACTCGCTTTTCATCATTTTTCATAATTCAGGGATATGTTACTAATTTCGATCATAATTTTTTTGTAATTAAAACCATCTCTATCGCCCTCCTTTATTAAAATAATACCTTTGATATATTGTCTGGGCTGATTATTTCATTACAAGCACACCAATCAATAAACTAATATTTCATCATTTTTCGCAATTCTTGGATATGTTACTAATTTCGACAATCATTTTTCATAATTCAAGCCCTCCTATTGCCTTCTCCCTTACTTAAATGATAATATTGATGAATTGTCTGGGCTGATTATTTCATTATAAACACACCGATCAGTTGACTCACATTTCACCATTTTCCGTTATTGTAGGATATCTTACAAATTTCAACAATATTTTTATAATGAAACCCTCCTCTTCGCCCTCTCTTACTAAAACATAACTGATATATTGTATGGGCCGATTATTTCATAAAAAGCACAACTATTTATTAATTTACACTTCATAATTTTTCATAAGTTTCGGATATGTTACTAATTTCGGCAATCACTTTTTTATATTCTTTTCTTACATTAATAACCCCACACTACTAAAATAATAACTTTGATATATTGTCTGGTCTGATTATTTCATTGCAAACACATTATTGCATTAAATCACATATTATGATTTTTCATAATTCTTTAATATGTTACTAATTTAGACAATCATTTTTCATAATTAAAACCATCCTTATCGCCCTCTCTTACTTTGATATATTGTCTGGACTGATTATTTTATTATAAACACACCAATCAATAAACTCGCTTTTCATAATTTTTCATAATTCTGGGATATATTACTAATTTCGACAATCATTTCTCATAAATTTAACACACTTTATAGCCTTCTCCTTACTAAAATAAAATATTTGATATATTTGCCGGACTGCTTATTTCATTACAAACACATCAATCAAATATCTCACATTTAATCATTTTTCATAATTCTTGCATGTGTTACTAATTTCGGCGATCATTTTTTATAATTAAGAACCCACATTATGCCCCATCCTACTAATATAAGAACGTTGATATATTGCTTGGGCTTATTATTTCATTACAAACACATCAATCAAATAACTCACATTTCGTCATTTTTCATAAGTCTTGGATATGTTACTAATTTCGACCATAATTTTCATAACTGAAAACCACTATGCCACGCCCCCTCACTTAAATAATAACTTTGATATATTGCCTGGGATGATTAGTTAATTATTCAATCCCGGGTGACGCTGCATATTCTGCTAGTATATATCTTTCACCTATCTAATTCGATCCTGGGCGACGCTGGATATTCTGCCACTATATGTTTTCCACTTATCTCATTCAATACTGGGCGCCGCTTTCTGCTAGTATATATTTGCGCTTATCACATTCAATCCCGGGTCTGACTTCATGTCCGCCACCCCACTGTTAAAAAATTTACATGAAATAAAGTAATGTTTTAGTCATAAACTGTTTCAGCCATTTCAGGGACTGACTTCATATCCCCCGACCCACTGCTAAAAATATACATGAAATAATGTAATGTCTAAATAATAAACTGTTTCAGCAATTTCTGGGACTACTTCATATCCCGCAACCCACTGTTAAGAATATACATGAAATAA
>NC_136501.1:61407317-61437317 GCF_053919585.1 Euprymna scolopes
GCCGTTTTATAGTTACCCCGATTAAAATATTGCAGCTGATTTCGATGGTTGAGAATTTCCTGTTGTGTGCTGTGTGTTCGCGATCAGATGGATTATGGTAATGTGATTGTGTAATTCAATCGATTCTTTGTATAACGAGTTCAATCTTTTAATAGACACCCGAAAAAATGTTCATAATTGGTAACGGTATTCTCAGATCGTTTATGTGAAATTCAATGCTAATCTTATGCATTTCATTTCTAAAATAGAGTATATAGCTAAATTCATGTGAAAATACTGTAACAAAACTCCACTTTAAGGGAATATTTATTAATCGGTATGAAATCGTTATCGTGTAAACATCGCAATTTCTAAAGTTAGACATAAATCCCTATCGTCTTGTTATACTCTTTGTTTCAAACGGAATTAAACTAAATAGAACCCATATTACAAAACCTGACCCTTAGCGGATGTATTCTGAAATTCAAAATAATCGGTTAATGGATTCAGGCATGAATCCTGTACATAAAAATATAGAAACATACTAGCATGCCGCCCGGCGTTGCCCGGTCGTAAAATACACTAAATATGATATTTTAATTTAGGCTGATTCCCTGTGTGTAGATCCAATTCTGTATGGATTATTATATTGTATTCTATATATATGGTAGGATTTTCAAAGTTTTAAAATTATAGCTGACTTGGGTGCAATCAGCTAGAATCGAAATGAAAAATAATTTAGCCCTCAGATAAGTAATGTACTTAAACTCTTATATATTAGTTGTAACATTGAAGGCGGCGATTCTTTACGGTAAAATTGTGCGTCGTCTTATGTAGATTAAATTGTGATATATATATATATATATATATATATGTATATATATGTATATATATGTATATGTATATATAAATATATATATATATATATATATATATATTAGCGGGAGTGCACGGCGTTTTGTAGAGGTGATGTAGTAAGAAACCCCAGAGGGAGAGGTATTTAAAAAAAGTGGTAGTAGAGGGGTTAAATCAAAACAACAGTAGGCCGTCCGGGTTGAGAGAGATGTAAAAAAAAAAGTGGTAGTAGACAGGCAGGCTCGAACTCGTAACTTAAAGGAGAAAAAGAAGGAATAAAACAAGACATAATATCTTAGCTGATGCGTCCATCGCGAAACCGGAAGTCGCGAGCATTGTAATTAAGGCTAGTCAATCTTGCAAAATGGTGACGAAATAACGGGCCCCTCACCCACCTTGAAGAAACTGCCAAGTTATGGGTGAAAGAATTAATATTTTTTGACAATTTTTCGATATTGTAAGAGACTGAGCTTAAAAACAATACTGATTTTGTCACGTTCCGACGCGCCAGTCGAAAGTTTTTACAAGACATACAAACATACACACGTTTTATCTTTTATAAAATAAATTATTTAAATATTGGTCAAATCTTATTCCTGTAAACTTAATAGGTTTCAACATTACTCAAAAACAACTTATTTTTCTTCAACTATGTTTTAGAAAAAAAAAATTAAATTAAAAACCATTCTCCGAAAGCCAAGAAAACCGCAATATATTATTATCCCAAGCCTGTTACAAACTGTAACACGCTTATCCCAATATGCTTCTGTGGATCTATATTAAAAAAAACCGTGTAAAACTTTGTGACATATTTCCATTCTATGAACGTCACGCCCGAACGCAAGGCCCATAATTTTACTATACCATATTTCTTCAAACTGTAACATAATTATAAAATATACTAATGCGGACAGATATCAAAAGTCTTTGCTAAAGTCCGTGCCATATTTTAATTCTATGGACGCCAGGTGCAACCGCAGCCCCAACAATTTTATTATGCCCTCCCTGTTCAAGCAGAACATACTTATGAAAGTATTCCTATGCGTATCTATATCAAACACTTTGAAAACGTTTTTGCTTTTTTATTTCCATTTGTTGGGGAGCGGGGGAATACGCAGACCCCACAATTTTAATAAACCACCATTGGTCAAAATATAACATAGCCATGTTTGCTCCTTGATACGTCTTCTATCATTGTATGTGGTTGGTTTAATATAATAGTATACGATATTGGAGCCAATACGTGTACAGACAGACACACACAGACACTCAGCTTTATTATATATATATATATATATATATATATATATATATATATATATATATATATATATATATATATATATATATAAAGTCCAAGCAAGCAAACAAAACCGCATGTGGGAGTCCATGGGGTTTTAACATTATTCAGATATTCATACTCAACTTTCTACAGGGCGAAACGATAAAAGTGTCGCGCTAAATAACGCGCTATATTTTAAAGCATTTTTTGAACAAAATCTATGCATATAAGTTTATTATGGTGCAGAACTTATATCTATTCTATCTAGCCGCCTTTAGCCTTAATGACAACATCAATACGGGTCCAGAAATTGGAGCATGTGTTTTCCAAAAGTACCGGCAGGAGCTCGGCGAATACTCGGCGAAAAGCAGTAATCTGCCTGGCTTTAGTGTTGTGTAAGGTCATGCTCGTGATGTTCTCGACGTATATTCAAACGAAGTAGTTCAGCGGGTTTAGTTGGGAGAGGAGTTAGCCAGTGAGAGAAGAGTATAAAATTGTAGCAGTCATTCTGAAGGCAACCTTGGGTCTATTTGGACTTGTAGACCAGTATCAAGTCCTCTTGCCACACCCAGGGTCTGTCAGGGGTCACCTGATTGCATCAGGCGATCACAGCACTCACAACTAGCTACACTTTGTTGTTGACTTTCAAGCGGACTTCGAAAATGTGAAGTGGCATGATGTGGCCTTCACATGAAACCACAGGAAAGATCATAACATATCACCCTGGGCACGTCCCTGTTTTTAGTGGCAATCTAATGATCCATTTTGAAGGGCGCTGGCTATAGTCCTGTTGTCATTAGTTAGATAAGTACAGAGCATGAGTTGGACAGTAGCGCATCTTCGATCTCGCTCTTTGAACATTGTGTCACTTTCAGGCACGATAGAAGTCTTCTATAGCTCTTAGGATTAGTAGTCTGGCCAACTAGTAGCTAGTCTGCAACAAAATAGAAAACGGAAATAGAATCATATCGTCTTTTCTAAAGTGATAATTTTATCGGCTTGACCTGCATATACATATGCCTGTGAGAGGTATGATTTTTTGTCCCTCATTTGTACGTTTAGGCCACCGTTTGTACTCGAATTAAACTCTTTTTTCAACGGTCGACGCCATTTTTTTAATGAATCCGTTTATTAACATTGCCAAAGTGTCCTTTATCGTAATAGACGGTAGGAAAACCAAACAAAGAGAAGAAAAAAAAAAGAGCCATCTCCAGCTATTCTTACCTCACTCGCCAAACAGTCGGTAGGTTCCACTCGGAAATTTAGCGAGAATTAATGAATGTCCTTCGTTAAACGACATTCAATACCAAAGTGGAATCGATTACTATTGATCTATTTCACTTTCTTTTCACCCTACTTTCGGACGACTTCCCAATCCCCCAATCAACGTAAAAATACATCTCTTTGTTATCAATGTTTAGTTAAATGTTGGCTTATTTAGGTATTTTCAACATACCACACGTGTTTTGGAATGCCTACATTATTTGTTTTCTATTTTAGGTTCTAATCTCTTTAAATGAGTGTACTTTTGTTTCTTTATCGTTCTTATATTTGCCAGTTGGATCACCTTGTGGCCCTTTATTTATTTATTCCTCTCTATTAGATCACGGACGCTTTCGAGGTTCTTTTAATGTTGGATTTCTTCCTCCTTTCCGCGCACCAGTTTCTCTTCTAAACTGCGCCGTTTTTATTAGGTCCATCGTTCTTGTCGCTATTTAATTGCTTATTCTCGTACTTCTTGTGCTTCGCGTTTTTTTTTTCTGCTTTCCTCCTTGCTGTCTTCCTCATTGTCATATTCGTATTCTTTGTTTTCTTTTCATGTTTCGTCTTCTTCGTATTTTGATTTCTCGTTTTGTATGCTTTCTATTTTTTCGACTTCTGTGGCTTCATATTTTTTTATCTTCTTTATTTTCTTGTCTTTTATTTTTTCTTTTTCTCTGTCTAATTTCTCTCGTTTCTTTTTCTTTTGTTCCGTCATTTGCTTTGACTTCATATTCACACCTCTTTTCGTCTTTTACTTCTTTCTATTTTGAATCGTTTAGTTGCTGTTTTTGTTTTACTTTGTCCTCTGCTTTTCTTATTATTCATCTACTAAGCCTACCTTTTTTTTAAATCCATGTATCCTATTTATAGCCTTTGTCTTCTTCGTTTCTTTCTTGTTCTTTTCGTTCTTTGCCTATTTTACCGTTTTTCCTATACTTTACTATACTTTCTATATTCTTCTGCGTCGTTTTCTTCATCATCTTTATATGTCTTCCGCTTTATCTTCTACTTATTGTATTCTTCTCATATTTTACAGTCTCTCTATTCATTGTTCGCTTGCCACCTAAAATATACCTGCCTAATTTCTACATTATCATGACATTCTCATGTAGACACGCAATACAGCTTTTTTTTATTTAAGCAGAAAGAGTTTCATTTAGTGAAAATATTAACATTTTTAAACTGACTTGTTCAACCGGAAGTGCAGAACAGTGTCATCTACACACAGGCCATTTGTACATAAGGACACATAACCGGAACCTCAAACAAAGTAATCCCATAATGCATTCCGCATACAAAAAAAAACACTTGTACACATACTTCACAACCCGCATCCTCCATAAAACAGAATATTTTGCTACCACGCCACAAATGCATACAAAGTGCTTTAGTACTTCTGTAATTACCATTAAAAAAACTTCAACACAGATTTTATTTCTGATGAAAACACTTCAAAATGCATGAAACTAATACATATTACCCCTCACTGGATAAATTACTTCGATCCTAGTTAAAGTATTATCACTTTATACTACATATTAATTAATATATATATATATATTATATATATATATATATATATATATATATATATATATATATATATATATATATATATATATATATATATATATAAAATAAAAAAGCAGGATCCTTCAGTCTTGGACAGACAATAGATATCCATAAAGGGTTCCTTGCGCGTGAAATTTTTGTTGCAGCAGGTGCGCAACCTCCAAACACTCCTCTTCTGAGACCGCATTGTTAAATACCAGTGGCAAGTGAAGTACAGGACGACTGGAAACAAATTCCGCGATAAGCGGAGGGCACACACAGCGCCTAACATTTCCAAATGGTCACCATCTGATACTAACCAGGCTCAACGTTGCTTAACTTACGTGATCAGATGAGAGCCAGTATATATATATATATATATATATATATATATATATATATATATATATATATAATATAATAAAAAATGTAATTGTCTAGTTTAGATGCTTGAAAATACCATCAGGTTGAAATAAATTATTGCATCGACAATTATGTAATTTCCGTGTTATATTTTTATGTTATTGCTCTGTTTACCACATTGAGCTCTCATACCCGGATTTCCTCCTGGAATTATTCCATTATAACACTATATATATAATAATTTATATACCGCTCCCCATATGGGGGTACCAAATTGGTTAAAGGGAAAATTATTCCCAACTCGCATTTAGGTAAAAATGCACTTTAGCAAGTAATTGAATTCATTCAAAACATCGCTAAAACCAAAACAAAGAACATCTCTCTCTCTCTCTCTCTCTCTCTCTATATATATATATATATATATATATATATATATATATATATATATATATATATATATATATATATATATATATATATATAGCTATTATTAAATGTACCACTGGTTCCAAATTTTGGATATTGGATTAAAGGTTACTTTTGATTCTATCTAGAATTTTTCTAGATAGCTCTATGAAAAAGACGGTACATGTTCCTGTAAAGTATTACTCATATGACGTATATGCTTCCATTGCAGTGCGATCTTTTTAAAAAGATCTTTTAAATAACACACACACACACACACACACACACACACACATATATATATATATATATATATGTTTCCCTTATTTCCAATAATTCGCTCGGTAGTAATTATCAATTTCGATACTGACGATTGCCTATGGTGAGAGGCTAGCATCTCTGGAAAAAGAGGTTGCATATTTATTTATTAAAAACAGTCTTAGATCATTTTCAGTGGAATTGGACATCTTAAACAGATCATTTTCATTGGAATTGTACATCTTAAACAGATTATAATATGCAATTATCCAACGTCTGCTGTTGAACCCTTTATAATTAGCCTTCTGTACCCATCCGTTAGTTCCAACATTATATATAGAATCTAATTTCGCACGGTTTATTTTTTTTAATTTGTAAATACTTTTTAACTGGGTTCGAATAATTACGCTGATTATGGTGTAAGCATTCAACACTGGACTCTTGCGAAAATCATGGATATATATATATATATATATATATATATATATATATATATATAAGTGCCCACAAAATCTGACTACAGAATTTACAAAGTGCCTACAAAATGAGGTTGCATAATCTACAGGGCGCCTACAAATCTGGCTACAAAATCTACAGGGTGCCTACAAATCTGGCTACATAATCTACAGGGTGTCTACAAATCTAGCTATATAATCTACAGGGCGCCTACAAATCTGGCTACATAATCTACAGGGCGCCTATAAATCTAGCTACATAATATAGATAGATTTTGTGGATACTCTGTATATATGAATGTATATATCTGCGTACACACACACACACACACACACACACACACATATATATATATATATATATATATATATATATATATATATATATATATAAATCTGGTCGGTCGGCGCGTTGGTCCTAAATCAACCTCACGGACCTAGTCGGTGAGTCGATGGCTTAGTGCTAGCGATTGAACCCGAAACAAACTAGGGACAGGTGTGGATTGGGTGAGTACGACTCTCTAAAGCCTTTATTAAACTCGAATTCCAACGAGATCACGCTATTCCTGTGTGTCATACAGTTCACACATGCGGCAGTTAGCGACTATTGTTAGCACAAGTCGAAGAACAAATCTCCCGCTGAAACCAAGTTTGAATTTCTTCATTAACCGTCATTCATAGGAATCACGAACAACATTCCCCTTTTCGGCCCTTCAAATGTAATGTCTTCGAATCTTTGTGTGACGTCGATACGACTGTGTTTTCTATTGCAGCGGCTGCGACTTCATATTGAAGGGCTATGTGAAAAAAGGAGACCGAGATCATATATTTAGTGTTTGGAAAGAGAGATAGCGAAACGATCTAAAAAAAAAAAAGAAAGAAAATGGCTAGAATTTAAGAAGCTGATTGAGAAATGTTGCAACAATGTGGTGTAGGAATAGCTTTGCTGTGCTTCCCTGTTGTATCATTGATTCGTATCGGTCAGGCTTCAATTGCTTTGACTATCGTTCGGCCATTCGTCCTGGACATTATTGGGAGGAATGACAGGCGACAATCGTGTCTTTCTATATATTTTATTTTTAACGTTTTCTTTTCCAATTAGTTTTCGTTTCGTTTCTTTTTCTCTACATTTTTTGATCGTTCGTTCCGATCACATTTCGCTTTTTGTATAGATTTCTTTAATTCGTTTTTTTTTTTCTCTTTTTATTTCATTTCGTCTATTTCGTTTGGGTTTTTCTTTTTCTCGTTTGATTTTTTTTATATTCGATCTTAGTTTTATTATGTTTATTCCTTATTTTACCTTGATTTAAATCTTTGTAATGTATCTAATTCGACCAATCGGGCAATGCTCATTACATAGCTTTTCTTTTGTCAGAAAAATAAAAGTTTTCGGGATTTTATTATTTTTTTATATTTTTACTAATGATGTTTCTCAAAGACAACATATACCCTATTTAATAAGATGAATGGATATTTTCTTAATTCGTATATACATATTATCAGGAACGTTGCCAGTAAGACTCAAGAGCTACTTTGGATCATGCCTAAAATATACTCTAAGTAGGGAGTTGAGCAGCGAGATATCAGTTCACATTAGATTTAAATTTCTACTTGTTAGTACAGTCGGGGAAACAATAAACAGGGAGGGAATTCAAAAGTCTACCAATTTTAGGTTTAAAAAATATATAAGATTATGCGTCTCTCTCGAACAGCAACGGTAAATCCACGCGGAAACTGTAATATTTTTTTGTTGTTTTTAGTAGTAGTCGGTGATATTACGACGAAACTGTACTAGTGATACCAGTTCATCATAGCACACTCCATTAAAGTACTCGCAAAATAAGGACAGGGATGCAACATTACGGCGATGGAACAAGGATAGAGCTTGGTTGACTACATAGAATCTATGACACTATCGTTTCCCGAGGAGAGTTAATTGGTTTAGGAAGGTCCTAGGAACGCAAAGAGCAACACAATGGGTCGATATGTCGTTGGCTATAACCGGCTGGCATGGGTCACTTCTTGTGTCTTCATTGCGTCGGTACACACAACATTGTCATCGTTGGCATTACTGGGTGGGACGTCTTGCTGAAATCGTACGCTTGTACAAAAATAGCGAACAGATGCCAAATAGTAGCTACTTACCTCCAAATAGATATAGGTTGTATTTAGGGTGTAAAAGCGTAGAAAACTAAATTAATAATGACAAAAATGAGTGTAAAAGTTTGGTCACGCAAAGTACAACATATCGCAGAATAAAGCACTTGCATAACCCGACTTACCGATTGAAAAATAAAATTAATTAAATTTCATTAAACTATGTAACAGATAAAAAAAACAAGAAACTTTAACTTAAATTGTAAAATAGAAAAGTACTATAATATGCTGTTTATCATGAGGTTGTTTCAGTGATTAAAAAATAAGACAGCTGGTAAATTTATGGCTCGCCACTTCTGTAATAAAAAAATGCACACACACACACACGCACACACACACACACACACACACACATATATATATATATATATATATATATATATATAGAGAGAGAGAGAGAGAGAGAGAGAGAGAGAGAGAGAGAGAGAGAATTCAAAAGATTGGACAGGGAAAGGCGCGTTTCTTCATTTTTATTTACTGTTTAACTTTTAATTTTACGTTTATATGTGTATATGTACTGTGTGCATGTGTGTGTGTGTGCGTGCTTATGTGTATATATTTAAAAATGACGTGGCACCTTCTCATTGGCTATACCTCCTTCTCCCCCTCATCCTCCTCCTTTCTTCTTTTTCTATTCCCCTTTTCCCCGTGGATGCTCATATTTTCACTACACCGATTAAAACTGAAGGATCGGTCGAAAATTATATACCTGTAAAAAAAGTGTTTAAATTTTGTTTCATAATATTATTTTGTATTCCTGCACGCTACCAATTGAAAACGAATAAAGAAAAGTTATAAGATTTTATACTTTTCTTATTCTATCTTTATACATTTCCATTTATATATATATATATATATATATATATATATATATATATATATATATATATATATATATATATATATATACTAGCTGGACGTCCAGCGTTGCGCGGTCGTACAATACGATTAAGCATGATATTGTAATCTATGGAGATTGCGTTTGTATTGTTAGAGAATCAATCCTCCATAGATATATATTACGGGGATAATTTGCCTGATAGATAAGACATAGAGAAATAGAACATAATTATAAAGATAATGTTTTTCATCAAATTACTCTGTGTGTTTTTTTTTTTTTTACAATATCACGCGAGCTAGTATTTGGGATTTTCGTGAATTCCCTGGAAAAAGTAACTTTCGATTGATGCTTCGTTTTAAATCATGCAAACGAAGTAATAATTTGCGTCGATTATAAAGGGCACCTATCCTTTATCGTAAATTGAACCCATTAATAAGAAAAAAAAATAAAATAAAACAGTGAGATACATGCAGGTTTGTACAGGGGATCGTTCGATCTGTAGCCGAATGCTCTATCACTGAGCCATATCTCCAGATGACAATAAATCTGATTATTTAAGACAAAATTATTTGCTGAGATTTATAATTTCCATTGGTCGGTGTAACGTAAAATATTCTCCCTGTAAAAATTCTTGTTTTTTATCTATAAGAAAAAAAGTCTATTTTTAAAATCGTGTTTGATACTTATCGAATTTATTTCTGTACAATAGATATATATATATATATAAATATATTGACAGACATAGAGTGCCTTCGTGGGAATTTTGCAAAAGATAGGTTTACCCGTTTCGGAACTTATAAGAAAGGAACTCACACAGAAAATGATTTTTATATAATGGTATGAATAGTAAAGCAAGATGGTTTGAGCTTAAGGCCAAATATCACATAGCCTATTACAAAAATCAGGAAATTAGGTTTCCAACGACCTTTCAATTGTTACATTCTGATCAATAGTCAGGAAATTATCTTTCTAACGACCTTTCAATTGTTAAATTCTGATCAATAGTCAGCCAATTAGCTTTCCAACGACCTTTCAATTGTTAAATTCTGATCAATAGTCAGGCAATTAGCTTTCCAACGACCTTTACATTGTTACATTCTGATCAATAGTCAGGCAATTAGCTTTCCAACGACCTTTCAATTGTTAAATTCTGATCAATAGTCAGGCAATTAGCTTTCCAACGACCTTTCAATTGTTAAATTCTTATCAATAGTCAGGCAATTAGCTTTCCAACGACCTTTCAATTGTTAAATTCTGATCAATAGTCAGGCAATTAGCTTTCCAACGACCTTTCAATTGTTAAATTCTGATCAATAGTCAGGCAATTAGCTTTCCAACGACCGTTCAATTGTTAAATTCTTATCAATAGTCAGGCAATTAGCTTTCTAACGACCTTTCAGTTGTAAAATTTTGATCAATAGTCAGGCAATTAGCTTTCCAACGAACTTTTCAATTGTTAAATACTGATCAATAGTCAGGCAATAAGCTTTCCAACGACCTTTCAATTGTTAAATTCTGAACAATAGGCAGGCAATTAGCTTTCCAACGACCTTTCGATTGTGTAATTCTTATCAATAGTCAGGCAATTAGCTTTCCAACGACCTTTCAATTGTTAAATTCTTATCAATAGTCAGGCAATTAGCTTTCCAACGACCTTTCAATTGTTAACTTCTGATCAATAGTCAGGCCATTACCTTTCCAACGACCTTTCAATTGTTTAATTCTGGTAAATAGTCAGGCAATTTGCTTTCCAACGACCTTTCAATTGTTACATTCTGATCAATAGTCAGGCAATTAGCTTTCCAACGACCTTTCAATTGTTAAATTCTAATCAATAGTCAGGCAATTAGCTTTCCAACGACCTTTCAATTGTTACATTCTGAACAATAGTCAGGCAGTTAGCTTTCCAACGACCTTTTGATTGTTAAATTCATGACCAATAGTCAGGCAATTAGCTTTCCAACGACCTTTAAATTGTAAACTTCTTATCAATAGTCAGGCAATTAGCTTTCCAACGACCTTTTATTTGTTAAATTCTGATCAATAGTCAGGCAATCAGCTTTCAAACGACCTTTCAATTGTTAACTTCTGATCAATAGTCAGGCAATTAGCTTTCCAACGACCTTTCAATTGTTAAATTCTGATCAATAGTCAGGCAATTAGCTTTCTAACGACCTTTCAATTGTTACATTCTGATCAATAGTCAGGCAATTAGCTTTTCAACGACCTTTCAATTGTTAAATTCTTATCAATAGTCAGGCAATTAGCTTTCTAACGACCTTTCAATTGTTAACTTCTGATCATTCGTCAGGCAATTAGCTTTCCAACGACCTTTCAATTGTTAAATTCTGATCAATAGTCAGGCAATTAGCTTTCTAACGACCTCTCAATTGTTACATTCTGATCAATAGTCAGGCAATTAGCTTTCCAACGAACTATCAATTTTTAAATTCTGATCAATAGTCAGGCAATTAGCTTTCCAACGGCCTTTCAATTATTACATTCTGATCAATAGTCAGGTTATTTGCTTTCCAACGACCTTTCAATTGTTAAATTCTGATCAATAGTCAGGCAATTAGCTTTCCAACGACCTTTCAATTGTTAAATTCTGATCAATAGTCAGGCAATTAGCTTTCCAACGACCTTTCAATTGTAAAATTCTGAACAATAGTACGGCAATTAGCTTTCCAACGACCTTTCGATTGTTTAATTCTGATCAATAGTCAGGCAATTAGCTTTTCAACGACCTTTCAATTGTTTAATTCTGATCAATAGTCAGGCAATTAGCTTTCCAACGACCTTTCAATTGTTAATTCTGATCAATAGTCAGGCACTTAGCTTTCCAACGACCTTTCAAGTGTTAAATTCTGAACAATAGTCAGGCAATTAGCTTTCCAACGACATTTCGATTGTAAAATTCTGATCAATAGTCAGGCAATTATCTTTCCAACAACCTTTCAATTGGAAAATTCTGATCAATAGTCAGGCAATTAGCTTTCCAACGACCTTTCAATTGTTACATTCTGATCAATAGTCAGGCAATTAGCTTTCCGACGACCTTGTAATTGTTAAATTCTGATCAATAGTCAGCCAATTAGCTTTCCAACGACCTTTCAATTGTTACATTCTGATCAATAGTCAGGCAATTAGCTTTCCAACGACCTTTCAATTGTTAAATTAATGACCAATAGTCAGGCAATTAGCTTTCCAACGACCTTTAAATTGTAAACTTCTTATCAATAGTCAGGCAATTAGCTTTCCAACGACCTTTCATTTGTTAAATTCTGATCAATAGTCAGGCAATGAGCTTTCAAACGACCTTTCAATTGTTAAATTCTTATCAATAGTCAGGCAATTAGCTTTCCAACGACCTTTCAATTGTTAAATTCTGATCAATAGTCAGGCAATTAGCTTTCTAACGACCTTTCAATTGTTACATTCTGATCAATAGTCAGGCAATTAGCTTTTCAACGACCTTTCAATTGTTAAATTCTTATCAATAGTCAGGCAATTAGCTTTCTAATCACCTTTCAATTGTTAAATTCTGATCATTTGTCAGGCAATTAGCTTTCCAACGACCTTTCAATTGTTAAATTCTGATCAATAGTCAGGCAATTAGCTTTCTAACGACCTTTCAATTGTTAAATTCTTATCAATAGTCAGGCAATTAGCTTTCCACGACCTATCAATTGTTACATTCTGATCAATAGTCAGGCAATTAGCTTTCCAACGACCTTTCAATTATTACATTCTGATCAATAGTCAGGTTATTTGCTTTCCAACGACCTTTCAATTGTTAAATTCTGATCAATAGTCAGGCAATTAGCTTTCCAACGACCTTTCAATTGTTAAATTCTGATCAATAGTAAGGCAATTAGCTTTCTAACGACCTTTCAATTGTTATATTATGATCAATAGTCAGGCAATTAGCTTTCCAACGACCTTTCAAGTGTTAAATTTTGATCAATAGTCAGGCAATTAGCTTTCTAACGACATTTCAATTTTTAAATTCTTGTCAATAGTAAGGCAATTAGCTTTCTAACGACCTTTCAATTGTAAAATTCTGATCAATAGTCAGGCAATTAGCTTTCTAACGACTTTCTAATTGTTAAATTCTGATCAATAGTCAGGCAATTAGCTTTCCAACGACCTATCAATTGTTAAATTCTGATCAATAGTCAGGCAATTAGCTTTCCAACGACCTTTCATTTGTTAAATTCTGATCAATAGTCAGGCAATGAGCTTTCAAACGACCTTTACATTGTTAACTTCTGATCAATAGTCAGGCAATTAGCTTTCCAACGACCTTTCAATTGTTAAATTCTGATCAATAGTCAGGCAATTAGCTTTCTAACGACCTTTCAATTGTTACATTCTGATCAATAGTCAGGCAATTAGCTTTACAACGACCTTTCAATTGTTAAATTCTTATCAATAGTCAGGCAATTAGCTTTCTAATCACCTTTCAATTGTTAAATTCTGATCATTCGTCAGGCAATTAGCTTTCCAACGACCTTTCAATTGTTAAATTCTGATCAATAGTCAGGCAATTAGCTTTCTAACGACCTTTCAATTGTTAAATTCTGATCAATAGTCAGGCAATTAGCTTTCCAACGACCTATCAATTGTTAAATTCTGATCAATAGTCAGGCAATTAGCTTTCCAACGACCTTTCAATTATTACATTCTGATCAATAGTCAGGCAATTAGCTTTCCAACGACCTTTCAATTGTTAAATTCTGATCAATAGTCAGCCAATTAGCTTTCCAACGACCTTTCAATTGTAAAATTCTGATCAATAGTAAGGCAATTAGCTTTCTAACGACCTTTTAATTGTTATATTCTGATCAATAGTCAGGCAATTAGCTTTCCAACGACCTTTCAAGTGTTAAATTTTGATCAATAGTCAGGCAATTAGCTTTCTAACGACATTTCAATTTTAAAATTCTTGTCAATAGTCAGGCAATTAGCTTTCTAACGACCTTTCAATTGTAAAATTCTGATCAATAGTCAGGCAATTAGCTATCTAACGACTTTCTAATTGTTAAATTCTGATCAATAGTCAGGCAATTAGCTTTCCAACGACCTTTCAATTGGAAAATTCTGATCAATAGTCACGCAATTAGCTTTCCAACGACCTTTCAATGTTTACATTCTGATCAATAGTCAGGCAATATGCTTTCCAACGACCTTTCAATTGTTAAATTCGGATCAATAATCAGGCAATTAGCTTTCTAACGACATTTCAATTTTAAAATTCTTATCAATAGTCAGGCAATTAGCTTTCTAACGACCTTTCAATTGTTAAATTCTGATCAATAGTCAGGCAATTAGCTATCTAACGACTTTCTAATTGTGAAATTCTGATTAATAGTCAGGCAATTAGCTTTCCAACGACCTTTCAATTGTTTAATTCTGATCAATAGTCAGGCAATTAGCTTTCCAACGACCTTTCAATTGTTACATTCTGATCAATAGTCAGGCAATCAGCTTTCCAACGACCTTTCAATTGTTAAATTCTGATCAATAATAAGCCAATTAGCTTTCAAACGACCTTTCAATTGTTAAATTCTGATCAATAGTCAGGCAATTAGCTTTCCAACGACCTTTCAATTGTTAAATTATGATCAATAGTCAGGCAATTAGCTTTCCAACGACCTGTCAATTTGGAGTAAGTTCCAGTAAATGACGCCATATTAAGTCGCTTTCTTTGTTCCCAATCTTTCTGAATTTTACGATACTCATTCTAATAGTGTAAGTAATATTTTAATAATTTTTTTTTATTGTACCGATCATTATGAATCGTAAGGCATTTTCATAAACTCCTTAAACAATATATGTAGATTGCGTTTAGTAAACTTTACACTTATTGCAAGTTATCAACTGAACGTGGCTGAAAATATTTTTAAATAAGTTCATTACATGACATTAGAAAGAAGGAAAGTTCTACACGAAATCTTGAATTTTATAAAATGATGCATTGTGAAAAGGGACCAGTCCCACCTGACCTCAAATAATAATATTTGCATTGTGAAACCCAACAATATGGAATTGATCATTATGGATTATGAAATATATATTTTACGCAACAATGTAAATAGCATGACCACATTTTTTTTCATTATTTAAACTTTACCATTTAAAAGAGTTCCATTGAAAACATTACATGGTCAACAAACAACGTATAAGCATTACAATTTAAAACTAATTCAATGATTATTGATTATACCCGTCGTATGATTGTTATTTTACTAGTACATTGTATAATGTATTGTCTTTTTTATCTTGATTTTAATAATTATTTCAATACTTGATGTACGACGTGCCTTCAATAAATGTCCATATTTTTTGTACAGATATTTAAAATACGTGTAGACCCTTGACGATTCAGTATGTTATTGCTATACATCTTATTAGATGACTGACCAATTTTTTTCTGATTTCAGGTTCAAAGGAACATATATCAAGTATTTGAATACACCCTACTAAAGCCTGATTGTCACAACTGGTGAATTTCAAAAATGCAATCTGCACGTAAGGACAATTTAGAAGAACGATATGAAGTAAAGATCTGTTTAAACCTTAATAAAAATGCAAAAGAAATGTATGGAATGCTTGAGACTGTTTTTGGCCATCTTGTATTAAGAGAGCATCAGTTTTTGAGTAGCATAATAAATTTAAGAAAGGCAGAGAGTCTGTTAGGGATGAGGATATGTGAGAGGAGTAAGGAGGTCAAAGTTGAATGGGCAAATAAAGAATTTCGTAGATAAGGACCATCGTGTTTCTTTAAAGAGATTAAGTGCACCGTTTGCTGTCAGTGTGGGAACTGTACACACAGTTATTCGCGAGGAACTAAAGATGCGGAAAATTTGCGCGAATACGCTAGTCCACACCTCCATTCTTGTCACAGACTATTTGACTTAGATAAGTATCAAGACAGTTCGTTAATCTTTCTTTAGTCGATACCTTGCTTCATGTGATTTTTGGTTTTTCCTTAAGCCCAAGGAAAACCTTAAAGACTGTCGTTATTAAAAAATTTGGAGGATTTAAAAGGGTAGAGTGACACGCTCATATAAGAGAACTTTCAATGGGGACCTTTTGTTGGAACAGTACAACAAGTGCATTGCAACCAGCGCAGATAACTTTGAAGAGGACTAAGAGTTTCATGTGTTTACTATCAATAAAATGAACATACGAAAAAGAAAAAACTGGAAATATATTGAAGGCACATTGTAAATGAAATGAATGATTACAAGCTGTAAACGAATTGACGTCACGTCTCTTAAGGCCTTGATAAGTGGTTACTCCTTTGTTATATATATATATATATATATATATATATATATATATATATATATATATGATTTTCAGAATGTGAGAGATTGTATATAATAAATTCCACAGTCAAACAATGTCGCAGCTAAAAAGAGCCATGACAGTCAACAAATCAGAAGTCCAAGACTCGAGTTTCGCCCTCATTTGGGTTCATCAGTTAGACACATCCGAACTCAGGATTCGAAACATGATCCTTAGTTCGGATGTGTCTAACTGATGAGCACAAATGAGGGCGAAACTTGAGTCTTGGACTTCTGGTTCGTTGACTGTCATGGCTCTTGTGTGCTGCGGCGTTGCTTGGCGTTGAATTTATTATATATATATATATATATATATATATATATATATATATAAATCTTCTCGGACTTTATGTATGTCCATTTGGTTCAGTTCCTCCCTTTTTCACGTTACACAACCATAGCATATATTTTTCTTTTGAAAACCAACTCCATTTAGCGTGAAACTGATTAATTAGACCGTTCAATTAAAAACTTACTTTTCTTTAATCGTTATGTTTCAAATAAATCCCTCTTCATATAGCCGTTATTTATTGTATGTAATTATCTTCTCTATATAAAGAAAATGAAGTCATTTTTCCCCACTGAGTTTGACCTTAATAGGATTAAAACTCTAAACATTTCATGCAAATTTCATATGCTCAAACTGCATCACATTTACTGAGGTGTGCTATAGGCCTATTACCTCTACACTTGCTCGGTATTCGTACATTCCTATATTTTTCTGGTGAGAGTTCACTGACAAATACCAACATAAGAATCAATAAAAGTTGTAAACTCTTTTCTCTTCATTTAATTCCTCCTCTCCCTGCTCCCCATTTACACCGCCGCTTCGTCGTTCACGAGAAACTAGTACAAACGTACACCGGTTAAGGGTTTTGTAGTTACATACAAAAACTGAAATGCTTCCTACTACGGGAAACGCACGACGCATAATTATACATTGCTTTTTTACAATTTATTTCGAAACATTATTACACTAGGATAGAAAAACCTTCCTCTCCTTTCGTTTTTCTTTCATTAACATATAATATATCATTTCCTTTACATTCCGTTTCGTTTCGTTCGCTGCTTTTTCCAGTTAACGCATTACAAAATGTAAGATGCCAATTTTTCAATTACAGCGATTACGTACAAATCAATCTCGATTAGTAAAAAATAAATTTATGTGTTGTTTAACATGTTTACCGACTCACATCGAGAATTACTACATTTAAACATGTAAATAATGCATTTCTATATGCATCTCTAAAAACCGACGTTCCGGTTTACTGCTTTTCATATGCTATCGTTTCATTTCTTTCCATGTACACATTTTTCAGATTGCATTGCGGTTATAAACATCGTTACGATATAACTCATACCAAATACCAAATTGAATTTCACTCATCAGGGTGTAATATGGGCGAGCGCTATTTGATTACCAAAACAAACCCAAAATATGTATTGTATACAAATTTATCAAAACATAATTGGACAAACATTTAGTGAAAAAATTGCGTAAAAAAATTGACAACAATTCGTAATGTAAGCAACATCGGATTTTTATAGAATAGTTTTTGTTTTTTTTTGGACAAAGAAATATTACAAAATGTGTTTTGGAAATTAAAGCAACTATATAATTGGAAAAAGAATACTTTAAAAGTTTGCGTAAAACATTTAAAAGTGTAATAAATCAATTCGGTACTGAAAGCAACATTGGATTTGTATAAAATAGTTTTCTTTTTTTTATTCAAACAAATAAATAATTGACAACGTTATTTTGAATTAAAGCAACTTTAAAAGGTCAAAAACAAATTATTTTTAATTATTGTTTTTTTTCTTTTTTAACGAGGAAGTGGGTTGTTTTCTTATTTATTTATTTCTTTTTTGTTTTAAGGGCAATCGTTCTACACTTTAAATTTTGGGTTATTTATTTCATGCTTCGGCCATAGTCTAACTAGGATTTGCGCAGAAGATGCGTGAAATAAAATGGCGTCTACAAGTTCGGCAATAAAGTGTATAAGCACCGTTATTCTTTGGATTATATTCGGTGGGGTAGCACAATTTAACAAATAAAAAAAAATTACAACGGGGCGAAATTTAAGTTTCCCTTCAATTTTTACACCAACCGAACAAATAAAGGGGCTTGATTTACTCGGATTTTTATTAGAAGCTGAGTATTTATTAAAATTTACTTTCTTTTATTACATTTTTACACCAAACAAGGCACATTACCACTTTGCTGTAGGGGGCAACTATCAGGGACATAAGCATCAGGGGTACTGTGTAGGATGTTGGACAGGAAGATGTCTGTTCACGTTACACTTGAACATCTGCATGTCAGTACAGTCGGTGAAGCAGAGACCCAGAAGGGAATTCCATAGTCTAGCTGTTCTGGGGAAGAAATTACTGGAGCAGAAGGCTCTCTTGCATCAATGGATCTCTACTGTGAAGGGTGGGATTTAGCTGCTTGTCGAGTCTGTCGGGGGTATTTACGTCGAGGGGGGCACAAGTGCTTGCAGTTCGTCAGAGCATTAACCGTTAAAGTACTTGTAGAACAGGCAGAGGGATGCAACATTTCGTCGATGTGACAGAGACTGAAGTTTAGCTGACAGTTTAAGACCTATCAGATGGGCAACTCTCTTGTGAACCTTATCTAGGAGCGAGAGACTAGTGGCAGATGCACCAACCCAAATGTGACAAAAATACTCCATACATGGGCGAATGGTGACTTTATAGAGGTATAGGATACTTTCAGGCGTTAATAGCTTTCTAACACGGTAGAGAGAACCCACCTTCTTCGCAACTTTGTAATTGTTCCAACTCATGTTTCCTTTGAACGTTAGGCCGAGGAGTTTAAAAGATGTATTTTCAGATAAAGGGTCATTGGCCATTGCTATTGGCGGTAGGGAAGGTTTCTTGTAATTATTGAAGGAAACAAGTTTAGTCTTGGCAGCATTGAAGGTGACCATCCACTTTTTGTCCCCATTCCCCTACGGATCGGAGGTCTTCCTCTAGTGTTTCTGGCATTTCTTTAGATATGTGTTCATTTGTTTTCCTGTCCTGTCTGTTATAGAGCGTGGTGTCGTCATTATTTTAGTGTTGAATTTTTCGCCTTTTCGTTACATTTTTTTACTTTGCAATGGCTGGTAGCCCACTTCAAAAATTGAATACAAGACGAAATTTAACATAATGGTACTCATGCAGTATTTGACCCCCCCCCCGATTCAATTTAATTCCACCGGATTCAACCGAGCGTTGTTTAAATGTTGAAACACTAAATCAACATTTTATTTTTTATTTTTTGCATAATTAATTGATTAATTAATGAATTAATGATGGGAGTATTTTTCTGTTTATCTTCTTAATATCTGTTGACAAAAAATTAAGTTGTATCTTCTCTTGAAAAAAAAAACTTTTCTCTACTTTAACCTAATTATTTACAGTTTTTACATAAAGCATTCATCTTTTCGTTTTATAATAAAAATTCCGTTTGCAAAAAGAAACGTTTACTGCCAATTTTCTTTTTTAAAAAATGCATGTTTTCTTGCAAAAAGCAATTTATGGTAAAAAAGGAATCTTTTTTGGAAGAAAAAAAAATTGCAGAAAATATTAAAAGTAAATACACAATACAAATGCAATTTTTCTTGAGTAATGTGTTAAATTTTAATAAACCGAGTCACAGGAACGCGTGGCCGGGTACAGCAAGTATATCAAATATAATTAAATTTAATTATACATTTATATACGAATAATTATTTTTTTCTACAATTATTTTTGTTTAATTCGTTATCATTTTGTTCTACGTCTAAATGTTCCACCCTATCAAATTTCAGAAAGTTGTCTGCTATCTCATGTATTCCAACCGAAAGACTTTTTTTTAGAGTTCTTAACTGTCCTTTTAAATGCAATGTTCTATCTCACTACTGATATTCTCTATCTTTATAAAAGCCAAATACGTCCAATGATGGAGTACTGCTGCCACATCTGGGCAGGAGCTGCTAAAAACAGCCTATCCTGCCTTGACAGAGTACAAAATAGACTTCGTGGTTTAGTGGGGGTTGCCCTTTTCTCTTCCCTGCAACCTCTCTCCCACAGAAGAGACGTTGCAAGTCTGTCTTTCTGTCTTTGTTTTATCGCTATTTCCATGGCAGGTGCTCGTCTGAGCTCCAATCCCTCGTCCCCCCTCGCGAGTCGTTCACGAGAAATGCCCGTCTGGCTGAAACTACTGTTAATAATTTTCCCCACTCTTTATCTCTGCCTAAATCCAAACGTAGATTCCATGAGCAAAGCTTCTTTCTTAGAACTGCACGCCAGTGGAACTCTCTGCAACTTGCCTGTTTCCCACCTGACTACAACTTGGACGTCTTCAAGTACAACATAAACAAACTCCTGACAAACCGCCCCCTTAAGTAAGACACTCTATCAAAACCCCCAATACTAATGATTACTACATTACTATCTCATTGATTACTGTACACGCAATAACCCTTATCCCTGAGTGGCCTTCGAGCCTTGATAAGTGGTGACCCCATGTAAAAAAAATCTCCCTCGTAATCTGTTCACCGGGTATATTTTCCAGCTAGTTATTAAATTTCTTGATTTGGAGTCTGGTTGTTCTTATAATTCCTGTAATGATACAGATCTTTCTAAAATTCCAGTTTCTTCTCATGTGGCACAGAAGGCTTTAAAACGGAAGTAGCCGTGGACATGCTTTGAAAAATGTATTTCTATCTATTTTTCTAAAGTACGCGATTTTTAACGGTTACTTCAAGGTTCACAAATACGTGCAATTAAGTTTTTTTTTTCTTTTTCTGTGTTGTAATTAATGACGATGTAATCAAGTGGTCTCCCAAAGTTGCATGAAAAAAAATTCTCAGCCCCCAAAAGTTAATCGCTATCAGCAAAAGCGGAACGAACGAGAAACAGGTTTGTAATCACCATTCCAGGAGAAAACAAACAAACCCATTAAGCAACTCAAATACATTATATCATAACGGCTACATCTGGTGAATATTGTCTATGTCGAAAAACTATAAATCCTAATGAGCTCATATGTTATTCATTTGCATTGTTAAATGGCTGATGCTGACGGTACATATTTTAGCACAGGTTAAATGTAAATAGTCACGAGGAAGAAATAGTTAAAATATAATACAACAAATACACCTTCTTATCTATAAATATAAAAGCGAAAATATATGTATGTATGTATGTGTGTTCGCTTTTTCTGTGTGTCTACAAAAGGCTTCTTTCAGAGAAGCGGTCGGTCGGTTCACAACTTTTTAAAACTTTTTATATCACATACAAATCGTAATATCTCACAGTTAACAACGAAGCTCGCCTGTCTCTTTAATTTGGTCGATTTCTGGAAGATAAATATTCAATATTTGTCGCTTGCCGCAAGTGGGTTAGTCTTTTTCCTATAACATCTTCAGGGGGGGGGGAAGAGTTTAGCAGTAAATGAATACCATCCCGCAGTCAAAACTTGACCTCATTTAAAACGGGCACCTGCTAAATCCAACTAATTAAATAAATTCAAACGTGCTACCGTTAGCATCTCGCGGTGGAGCAATGGTTAGCATCGAACTTTTTTTTTCACACTTTGATTTACAAGTTTGCCTCAAGGGTTCGGGTTCGATCCTCATACTTACTTTTTTTAACCTCCCCCCCCCCAAACACCCAAGCAACGCCGGGTACCCCTCGCTAGTGAATTATATTTCTCTCGATACAAGCGTTTTGTACATTGAATAAGAATGTGTACATTTCGAAAGCCGATACAAGGCAGTGTTTTTTCTTTATTAAATTATTACTAGGACTGTGAAAACAGCATTTTCTTTTCATTGCTTTGACCCTTGGGTATATATCCGTTAATATCTTATATGTTTTTATATAGACGGATATAGCTCTCGGTTGAATACGTGCGTCGGATATATACCCGAGAGTCAAACGGATATGATGAGACACAGGTCGGAATTTGGCGGATAGTCTGGAACCTATTAGATTTGAAACTCTTTTCTGGATCCTGTCTCTCATGAAATAGTCCGAAAAATGGAGTGTGTTATTAGTCCTAAAAGAAATGGAGTGTTTTATTGGTCCTACAAGTAATGGAGTATTTTATTAGTCCTAAAAGAAATGGAGTGGTTTATTAGTCCTAAAAGTAATGGAGTGTTTTATTAGTCCTAAAAGTAATGGAGTGTTTTATTAGTCCTAAAAGTAATGGAGTGTTTTATTAGTCCTAAAAGTAATGGAGTGTTTTATTAGTCCTAAAAGTAATGGAGTGTTTTATTAGTCCTAAAAGAAATGGAGTGTTTTATTAGTCCTAAAAGAAATGGAGTGTTTTATTAGTCCTAAAAGAAATGGAGTGTTTTATTAGTCCTAAAAGAAATGGAGTGTTTTATTAGTCCTAAAAGAAATGGAGTGTTTTATTAGTCCTAAAAGAAATGGAGTGTTTTATTAGTCCTAAAAGTAATGGAGTGTTTTATTAGTCCTAAAAGTAATGGAGTGTTTTATTAGTCCTAAAAGTAATGGAGTGTTTTATTAGTCCTAAAAGAAATGGAGTGTTTTATTAGTCCTAAAAGAAATGGAGTGTTTTATTAGTCCTAAAAGAACCTCTGGGGCACACCCAAGAGTTATCGCGAAGTATAGACAAACAAAATTAAATAGAAGTCAGTTAGTTACAACTTTTCAGAAAGTTTTATAAAACTCTAAGGCATCAATTTTTTTTTAATAAGCACAAAAATGTCAACTTTGCTCATTTTAACCTGAAAGACACCTCTCGGGGGGGGGGGCGAATTTTCCTGGAAAATCCGTTCTGTTACTGTTTTCCTCATATCATGTTTAATGTTTGTGCAATTTAAAAAAAAAATCCAATGCGTAGTTACTGAGAAAAGGGCTGACAGATGAACGGACGAGCGGACGAACGGACAAGGAATGTACAGGTCGCCCGATTGTGTAGCGGAGGACATATTTATAACAGTTCTGGTGTTTCGTGGGGACTTCGTATTTAGCACTTTAAGACTTCATATATAACAGTTCTTATATTTGGGGACTTCGTATTAACAGTTCTTATAACACAGGTAGAATGATAATGGCATTTATATATATTGCATCATTACGACGAATGTGCCAATACTTGGAGTTTCATATTATTAACACAGTCTGTGAGATATATGCAAACACAGTTCTAAAAATAGGGGAGGGGAGATACATAATCTTCGCAGCGTTGCACAGTGTTCATTATTAGATGATAAACACAATTACCTTCCGTTCGTGAAAAAGGATGTGACACAAGACAACAGTTACAACATGATGACTTATTTATTCATCTGATCCGCCGGTCGATGACGTCAGGAATTCCGCTTGTATGTACATGGTTAATCTTCTACCCTTCGCCTCTAAGGGACGCTCCACTCCAACTGACTGTCAACTCTTGACTGATCAACTGACTGGCCGACTCTCTTACTCCGAACTCAGACACCTATTTGGAGAAATGTCCTTTGTCTATGACGTCATAAGTGTGTTTTGACAAATTTCACGTGACTGTTCCTATGTTTGTCCAAAGACACTTCTGGCAAGCAAAAGAATCCTAACTTAACCTATTTTTTTAACGTAAACTATTTTTCAAACAATATATTGTTAATTTGCCTTGTCCATTCTTTTAGCTGGCATTTTAATATTCAGATTTCTAAACGAATCGGGAAATCGACTTAATTTCAAATACCCATTTCTTTATTTTGCCTACAGGCTTATCCTAAATTTGTTTTCACTTATCTAATATTCTTCTTATTTACACTAAAAGGAGGCAGGCCTTTTCTATATAACACCCCCTCATTTTGTCCGGCGACGAAAACAAACGTTTTTATGCTTCAAGTTCTTTATGCCTTTAAATATTTATTAATGGATGTAACTTTCGCGTTTTTAATACCTAATTCTTTATATTTTCAAATATGTAATCATGAAGTTTGGTTTGCTTATTTTGTTTTGCGGATTACACAACGCCTTTTAAGGTATTTAATGCCAACTCTAGTAATTTTTTCAAAAGTGTTTATGCTTAAAGATCTTTATGTTCTCAAATATTTTTAACGCCGTTAGGTCGGATTGTATTCTTTTACGATATATCAACAAATTTCAGCTTATTTAATGCCAAATACCGAAAATTTATTTAAAAAAAGTATTTTGCTTTAAATTCTTTATAGCTTTAAATATTTATTTAAAGTGTTCGGTTTGGTTTGGTTTGGTTCGGTTTCTGTGTGTGTTTCTTATAGGAAACAACTGATGATTCAACATAAGCTGTTTATAGAAAGTTAAATAAATTATTAAAAAAAAAACGTCTGAAAGTCAGATTTTCATAGAACGTTGTTTATTTCTAGAGAAGGTTCGGGCTGAATGCCGGATATTTTTTAAGTTGTTAAGTACGTTCAACAAACAATTAACCAGAAAATTGGATATTTATAGATTGTTAAGTTTGAGCAAAAGGAGGATATTAATCCCGCATGTTTGTAGGAAGTTGGGTAATATGATACATCAGATTAAATGATTGTAGGAATTTTTAAAGAAAAGAAAACACATTAAAAAAGGACTAGTACAACATCAGGGGCTTGTGAACACATCCAAACAAACCTGAATAAAAAAAGGATGAATTCAAGTGTTCTGTTCTTTTTCATGTAAATCAATCTCATATCTTATGATTCTCTTCTTTATTTTAAAGGTCTACATATATATATATATATATATATATATATATATATATATATATATATATATATAAATATATATATATATAAATATATATATATATATTATATATATGTGCAGATATACATATATATTTTTATTTTTATGCATATACATATATATTTACATTTATACATTTATATGCTATATGAAATGGCTACGAAGTCCATTTTAAACTCTGTCAAGACAGGCTCAAGTCTTTCTAGCAGCTCCTGCCCAGATGAGGTAAAAGTACTCTATCTCTGGGCGGACTTATCTCTTATACCGGTAGAGAAATGAATCAGCGGTGAAATATCTCCTAGAACAGTAGAATGATCCCACCATTTTTTCAGCCACCTTGGCAACGGATTTTATATATGCGTTCCATTTAGGATAAGGAGTAAAGGTCAAACCCAAAATCTAATCAAGTAGTATTATGTACTCTTGCATTAAATACTTAAAATCGATACATAAAATATTATATCTTCTTATAACATTTTTTGTGAGTAGACGAAAAAATTATATATATGTATATTCTGTACATGACACCAAAAGATGGAGGAAGAGAGGAAGCATGGCTGTAGAAATCTTCCTACCCGAATACGATGTCCAACATGTTAAAAATATACCTTTTGTTGTAAAAATCTAATGGATAAACATCCGAAGAAGTTGGTGGAGACAGGATATTTTTATGGAAACATAAATCGTAAAATTGTTACTCATCAATGAAACAGCTGTAATGGAAAAGATCCAGGAAATAAACGAAAGTTATAAATAAGAACACGTGAGTCTGAATTTTCAACAAAATTTTGCACTATATATATATATATATATATATATATATATATATATATATATATATATATATATCATTCAAACACTGCCGTGTTTGAATATATAGTTAAGTGGCAGATCTAGTCATTTAGAACTGTCTTATATAATAGAGTTATTTTAAGAGAGTCTTATTATAACTGAGGGTCTTTGAGTCTTATTAAGTATGATGTTGCAAGACTTAGAGAGAGTCTTATTGAGAGTTTGTTATAAGAGAGATATTTATTAAGAGGGATGTTGCGTTCCGTGTTCGTGTTATAATGATATTTATATATATATATATATATATATATATATATATATATATATATATATATATATATATATATATAAAATGTTCATTCTTAGAATTGTAATGGAAGCTCTTAGAGTGAGGAGATAGTGTTCAGACAGTCTTGGTGTAGATATGAGATGTAGAGTTCACATTGTAGATATGAGATGTGTATGTCAAGACATTTTATAACACAGATATATAGACATATAATAACAATTTTCACTTTACCTTTTGGTAGAATCACAACACAAAGACGACGTTTATAAAAACGCATGATGGGTTTATTTCTTTTCACGACCGGTCGTGGTTTTCATCATCAAGGATTCAAAGTTTCACATTCTAAGTTTCAAAAGTGACCGTCTCGCTTCTAGACGTTCGAATGCCAACTCGACTGTCGTCTGTCCCCCTAAGACTCTCTCTCCCCCCCCACTTCTCCCCCAGTTCTACTCCTTTAACTCTAAAGTTTTCGAACTATATCAAGAACTTCCCATTTTCCATGACGTCATACACATGTTAAAACATGTGTTTTCTTTCACGTGTTCTGGGCATACGTGTCCAAAACTTTTTCCTTTGTTTACAAAAGGAATTTTAACCTATACTCAGTAACCTATATTTCCAATATGTTAAAAACATGTTTATTAAATTATCTTGTAGCTGCATTCTTTCAAGTGAATTTTCATAACAAAATTGACAGTGCACATTCTTTTCTTGAAACTATTTTATCTCTAAGCTAAACAATGGTTTGTTTTACATTCCATTTTCTAATTCTCTCTCGTAATCTATTTCTAAACCTAATTTACGAGGTTAGAATTTCGCCTATGCTATATTATTTTCATTTTAACTAAATCTCTCTATTTTTATACTTACATGAAAAGGGGACAGCCATTATCATGTAACAACTGCTTGGAGGCTCAACCGCTCATTTATTTTCGACTAAATATCAAACAATTATTACAGTTTATATACCACTTTCTCAGCTCTATTGTGAAAAAAGAAAATTTCAATATTCGTTCAGTAAAACAATAGTTATGATGAATTTTCTGCTGTTCAACATTGTAAAAATATGTAATGAGGTGAGCGACGTTTTTATGACTGGTTTCCATAACAACCACGTCGCTTGCGCGACTACTCTTGCAACTAATTCACTGCAGTCGCGAAAAAAAGAAGTAACGAGTGAAAAAAGAGAATGTCTGAACTAAAGCATATTACTTTTCATGCTCGAATTTTTCTATTGTAATATATGTATATATATATATATATATATATATATATATATATGTATGTATGGGTGTGTGTGTGTGAATGTATAAAAAAGAATCGGAAAAGTATAAAAGCTAATAACTTTTCTTTATTCGTTTAAAATTGGTGACGTGCAGGAATAAAAAATAATCTTATGAAAAAAAAATTTAAAAAACTGTTTTTACAGGTATATCATTTCGACCGATTCTTCAGTCTTTATCGATGTAGTGAAAGTATATATATATATATATATATATATATATATACATATATATATATATAATTAAATAGATGATATATAAATGGTCTAAAAACTTTATTACATCATCAGTTAGTGAGGAAAGAAAAGGAACCATTTTTAAGGCATGGGAATTCGAAGCTAAATGCTTATAACACGATAAGCGTATAGAAAGATAAAACCGGCTTGAGAACATTTAGATTAGAAATGAAAAAAAAAAAAACAGGGGTCGGGTAATGAATGAATGCGTGAATGTAGGATTGACAGGAAATTCTTAAAGATAAACTAAAATGACCGAAAAATGGGCTGAAAAGACTTAAATAAATAAAAAGTAAATGACTTAGAATGACTTTAATGAACTTAAGGATGAATTGAATGATCTTAAGAATATTTAGAATGCTTAAAAAATAACTGGAATCCTTCAAAAACAACTTGAATGATCTGGAGAATGATTGAATGGCTTTGAGACTGACTGGTTGTAAAGTGGGTAAGCATTTGACATTAAATTAATACAGAAATGTGATCTCCTACTTTTTATCACAATAAGTACAGCAGGTAGAAAAAAAAGATACTACAATTTGATCTTGGCCAAAGGACCAAAAAAGGGTATTTATTTGCTCTCGTTACCAGCCAATTAGGCACAAGGCCGATTTTTAATGTGAGGAGTAAAGGGGAAATGGGGCCAACTCCCTGGGGAGTAGGGGAGCTGGATAGTGACAATTGGTATGAAAGGTTGCCCCTACAACAGCCGGAACAGATACTACACTTTAATCTTGGCCAAAAGGCCGAGAAAAAGGGTATTTATTTGCTCCCCCACCGAGCAAATTAGGCACAGCCCGATTTTTAATGTGAGGAGGGAAGGAGAAATGGGGACCAGCTCCCCGGGGAGTAGGGAGGCTGGATAGTGACAACTGGTATGAACGGTTGCCCATACATTGACTAAAATCTTATATGTGGGGTTGGTATTTATTTGCTACCCCACCGAGCAAATTAGGCACGAGGCCGATTTTTAATGTGAGGCGTCAAGGGGAAATGGGGTCCAACTCCCCGGGGAGTAGGAGAGCTGAATAGTGACAATTCGTATGAAGGGTTGCCCCTACATTGACCAAGGTCTTATATATGGGTAGCCCCCACATATGGTCTTTGCTTGCAGTATCTGCCGGAACAGATGGTATTTATTTGCTCCCCCACTGAGCAAATTAGGCACAAGGCCGTTTTTAATGTGAGGTAAAAACCAGCTCCCCTAAAAGGGGTCACTCTGGTTACCAAAAATAATAATTGTCCCAGTATAGAGGGTTTCCCCTCCATTGACTGGTACAAATTATCTTAAGTGCAGTATCTGCCGGAACAGATACTACACTTTGATCTTCACATTTAAATTTTGACCTTGACCAAAAGGCCAATAAAAGCTTAAAAAGCTAAGTACAGCATTTATTAACAACAGACCTTTGATCTTAACCAAAAAGGCCAAGCACAAAAGGGTTACGGACCGACCGACTGACCGACGGACGGAGTGACTTAATGAGTCGCTTGCACGCGACTAAAAATATTAGGGGAATAATTAGGAAGTCTTAAAAGGGAATGTGGATATAAACCGACGAGTGCTGCTATGGCAGGAGGAAGAACAACGGGGAATAAAGGAGAGAAAAAAAGCGGAGGAGAAACATCAAAAAAAAAAAGGGGGGGGTTATAGAAAAAGAAAAAAGAAAATTGTAAGTAGAAAAAGAGTATAAAAATTTAAAACAAAAAAGATAGTTCAACCAAAGTCCTTAGGAAATTAATCCGGGTGCTATGGCAATCGTCCAATATAAGTAAATTCAAAAATAAACTTTAAAGCAATGTGTTTTATGTGAGGTAATCCTCAATAGAAATCCAGTGGGATGATAGTAGTCTAATAGGAATCGGTTCAAAAACTGACTTCAATGGAAAGACATCTTTGGTAAGATAATAGCCAATAAAA
>NC_136501.1:61442317-61629817 GCF_053919585.1 Euprymna scolopes
AACGTTCTATTGGACGGCAAGAATTTGTCAATTGCCCGTAAAAAAGTTGCTTAGGAACTCTTGAGTCATCCATTCTTACAAGATGACCCGACCACCGCATTTGTATCTTGATCAAAAATGATTCACTACCAGTGATTTCACTATTCGGAACACAATCCTGCTATCCAACATTGCAAATAAAACGCAGGCATCTCATATGGAAGGAGTCAAGTTGCTTTATATGCTTACGGTACAAGGTCCATACAGAAGAATAGGAAAAACAACAGATTTGTAGACTGCCACCTTTACTTTTAGAGACACATTGTGGTTGTTCTAGAGTCTGCGTCGCAACCTACCAAATGCCTCACTAGCTTTATTAATTCTACATTGGATGTCCTTTTACAATTTAAGATCATAAGACACAATAGAGCCGAGGTATGTAAAAGAAGATACTGTTTTCAAAGCTTTACCATCAACATATACCACTGGTTGTGAAGAGGACGTAGAATTTGGTTTCAGCTGGTGAATAATTTCAGTCTTTTTTATGCTAATTGTAAGACCGAAGGCCTTAAATGCACCAGAAAAGCTATTGAGGATGTTCTGCATGTCATCAAGACTATGGGTGACAAGAGCACAGTCATCAGCATAAAGGAGTCTGCACATAAGTCTTGGTTTTGGCCTTGAACCGTTGCTGGTTAAATAATCCTCCACTGGATCACTCAACACCTATGCCTCCTGAGGTGTTCCTGAAAGCTCTCTCAAGCATCACCGAAAAGAAAAGAGCAAATAGGATCGGAGCAAGGACACATCCTTGCTTAGTTCCATTTTACATTTCAACTGGTTCACTTTGTTCACAGCCAGATCGTACTGTCGCCACCATTCCCCAGTGAAAGGAGACACTCACATTCAACATCTTGTCCGGAATACCAAGCCTCATCAAAACAGCCCACAGGGCATCCCTAGATACGGTATCAAATGCCTTTGTGAGGCCAATGAATGTGACAAGTCCTTATTCTGCTCCCTCGCTTTCTCCTGTAGTTGCCGAAGACTGAAGATCATGTCCACAGTACCTCTTCCTGCCCTAAAACCACACTGGGTTTCTGGGAGCACAGTTTTACAGATTGAACCATTGAGTTAGCTTAGGATTACACGAGCTAGAATCTTACCAGCAACAGACAAAAGAGAAATTCCTCTATAGTTATCACACTCACACTTATTTCCTTTGTGCTTAAACAGGTGAATAATGACGCGTCTTTGAACTGTTGTGACACGGTACCAAGTTCCAATATTAATGAAAACAGGGCACTCAGTTTCCTGATTAACAGTTGGCTTCCACATTTGTATATTTCTGCAGGTATGCCGTCATCACCTGGAGCCTTACTATTTGAAAGTGGCTTTACAGCCCATTCAATCACCGACATGGATGGAGTATCAGCAAGCGCCTCGATAGTTGGCCTCCGAGGAATATCATCAACAACTCTTCGATCCGCTATCGATTCATTTTTTAAAACATTTGAAAAGTATTCAGCCCAGCGCTTAGTAATTTCTTTCTTATCAGCGAGGAGAATGCCATCCGACGAAAATATTGGAGATGCCCCCCATAAAATGCGACCAAACACCCCCTTGAGGTTTCGGTAGAATGATTTAAAATCACACCTATCCTCCGCATCTTGTAAGGCCTCAGCTTTCTGCTCCCACCAGTTTTGTTTCATTTTCCGGAGCCGAGATTGTGCCAACCTTTTGGCCATTCTATAAGCCTTGTTTTTCACTGAAGAATTTTTGTCAGTAATCCATACTTGATGGGTTTGATGCATGTTATTGAGCAGTGGGACTATAGTTGCATCATTTTCATCAAACCAATATTGGTGTTTCCTTCGAACATATCCAAATGACTCTTTAGCAGAGTCATGCATTGCAGTTTTAAACTCTCTCGAAGATCCCTCAATGTCATTCCCACATACAACGAAATGAGTGCATTATCTTTTTTATCTTCAACTTGCCTACATCAATTATCTTCATGGAAGAATTACGTTGATTTCAAACAGGGCGCTTAGTTTTCATCTTGACTGTGAAGCAGATCAATTTATGGTCTGACCCACATTCCCCGATGCTGTAAGAACGTGTAAGATTTATATCTTGTCTATCAGAACGACGTACAATGACATAATCAATGAGATGATTATGATTAGACTAGATTCAAAGGTACTACCTCTACCCAGAGCCCCCTATACTCTCTCTCTCTCTCTCTCTCTCTCTCTCTCTCTCTCTGTATATATATATATATATATATATATAGTGTTATAATGGAATAAATCCAGAGGAAATCCGGGTATGAGAGCTCAATGTGGTAAACAGAGCAATAAGATAAAAATTATAACACGGAAATTACATAATTGTCGATGCAATAATTTATTTCAACCTTATGGTATTTTCAAGCATCTAAATCAGACAATTACATTTTTGATACTGAAAAAGAAAAGAAAAGATCGGGCTTCAACCCTCAAAAACCCAAAGGTGGTGGTAGTAGCAATCCACTTAATACATTTATAGAGAGGGTGGTAGGGATTTAAACAAAATTTATATATATATATATATATATATATATATATATATATATATATTGTCTAGCGGTTCAGCCCGACTTTGCTTGGGCCTTATGCACTGTTCATAACGTTATGTGCATATGTATATATTAAAAAGTGTGCATATGTACGTTAATACCTTTCTATAAAATAGGCTTCCTTAACTACCATAGAGAAAAGTTGGTAGAGACCGCAGAGGTCAAAGTGTGTATTTTTTACTTTTACCCTCGTCATATTAATTGTGTTGGGCTAAAATGAAATTACCATGTCTGACATATGTCCAAGTAACCTACATCTAGAATTTCAAGTGGTTTGACCCAAAACTGTTGGAGGTGTTTGGTAGAAGCTGCAAAGTTTACCTCTTTCAAATTTGATCTCTTGACAGCCAAATATTTCGCCCCCAAAAAAACTGATTAAAAAGCTAGCTGAAAGACTGAAACCCTTTATGTGAAATTCAAAAGTTTTGGACCACAGATTTACTTCACAGTTTGCTAGAACGCAAATGTCAAATCTTTTGAACGTAGACACTTGGAAACCAAATTTTCAGAAAAAAAACGTCTAAATACTTGCCATATCTCTGAATACCTTTTATGTAAAGTTTCAAATGTTTATACCAAGAATTGGCTGAGTCATTTGTCAGAGACCGCGGAGATCAGTTTTTTTTTTAAACTTTGATCACAATTTTGACCCTTTAACACTTACTGTTTTGTCCAATAACCTATATCTAAAATTTCAAGTGCTTAGACCCACAATTGTGGAAGAAGTTTGATAGAGTTATCAAAGGTCAAATCGTGTTACTTTGACGCCTTAACAGAAAAGATTATGGCCGAAACCCCTTTATATAAAACCTCGAGTCTGTGGACCAAAAATTGTATGAGTTAGTATGTAGGGAAATATACACACAGACGGACATACACACACACAGCGTGTCAGTTTCACTTATATATGTACATATATATATATATATATATATATATATATATATATATATAAACCGAGTCGTAGATGCATCCCCAGTCTTCGTTAAGACATGCATCAAGGAGATGGAAACTGATGTACAGACCTGCAATCTACTGTATACTCTGTTATGCTGCAGTTATTTGCACCGACAAAGGTTAGCAATAATACGGAAAGGTGTGGATGGTTCTACACAAAGTCTTCATCACTATAAACAAATCATTTGTGTTGATTTCCGAGCAACTTGGCTTTGGCGGAAGCTCACGCATCAAAATCGACGGGATATATTTATATATATATATATATATATATATATATATATATATATATATATATATATATATATATATATATATTGAGAGAGAGAGAGAGAGTGGAAAAATTGCTAATTTATTTTTTTATTTTTATATAGGCTGCTCAGAAATGGCCACTGGAGATTGACTTTTTTTTTTTAACTTAATTGACCCTTCATTTTTTATAGCAGAATTTCAGCAGAATTTAGCGAAATTTTTGTAAGTTTAATTTGCGCAAAAAAAAAAACAATAATGTAAAATATGTTTCTTAAAAATAATATGTATCATTTGTATGTAAAGTTAATATTTGAGATATTTCCACGTTAAAATATTTACGAACTAAATATAGGAAAAACTTAGTTAAAAGAGCTTAATATTGATACATGATTTTTTTTTTAATCTTAGCTTTTTCATTCCGGATAGATGTTTACTGCCGTTCCGATACCATGTGAAAATCCCATTAATGTACCATCAAACTAAAGAATCTATTCCCCCAAAATCTCACAGTGCCCTTTAGGTAAATTATTAGCCACTCCGTATGTATGAATAGGCAAAGATATATATATATATATATATATATATATATATATATATATATATATATATATATATATATACATATATATACATATATATATATATATATATATATATATATATGTAGTTTTGAAAATAATAAGCGGAAGTTTCTCAAGAGCTCTTTCGGCTATCATCTCATCAGGAGAAAATCCATAACGTACAAAATAATATTGTGTTGAAAATAAAGAGCTCTAATGACTAGAACTCTTTATTTTCAACACAATATTATTTTGTACGCTATCGATTGTCTCCTGATGATCTGTGTAAAGGGCTCTTGAGAAACTTCCGCTTATTATTTTCAAAACTGTATATAAATTCTGTACCTCTAAACATTTATATATATATATATATATATATATATATATATATATATATATATATATATATATATATATATACTAGTATTACAGACTGGCGTTGCCCGGATGTTTGGAAGTGTATGCTGAGCAAAAACAAAAAAAAACGGTAATTTTTTTTAAAATGTGACCCCTATTATGACCCCTTAAAATTTATTGTTTTGTGCTCAAATCCAATTATTAAGTCTATCCATGTCCCATGAACCTATATCTAAAATTTCGAGTGTTTACATCAAAAATTGTCGGAGGAGTTTGGCTGAGTTCTCCAATGTCAAATCGTTTAACTTTGACCCCTTAACAGCAAAATTTTTGGCCGGATAACGATCACACAGATTTTCACATGTATATCAAATTTCGAGTCTGTAGACTTAAAATTGACATAGTTATTGCATAGGAAAATGTACACAGACAGACACACACACAGATACACAGATACAGACAGACACACAGACACACAGGCATGTTCACTTTTATAGATATACTAGCATGGGTGGCCGGTGTTGCCCGGGTGTTTGGAGGTGTATGCTGAGCAAAAAAAAAAAAAAAAGAAGCGGTCAATTGTTTTTAATTTTGACTCATATAATATGAGTCAAAATTTAAAAAAATTGACCGCTTAACATTTATTATTTTGGGCTCAAATCAAGTTAAGTTAGATCCATGTCCAAGGAACTTATATCTAAAATTTCAAACAGATACATAGACACACAGACAGACACACAGACACGTTCACTTATATATGTATATATATATATATATATATATATATATATATATATATATATATATATATATATATATATTAGGTACCGCCAAAACTAGGGGGGCACGTAAGTACATTTTGACGGACAGTCTTTTTAAGAATCTACCAAAAATCAGGTAAGTATCCGATCAATACGAAATTTTCAGCGATTATTAAGAGAAGAATGAAGTGTATAACAGTGTACTTATTTTTCATAAACGATATTTATATATATATATTTTTGCTTACACCCCCCTTGTTTTGAGGGGGTTCCAAATACGCTAAAAATAATCATCTGAAACTGAAGAAAACATATTGTGTTGTTGTAAGGGACAGGATTATAGATTAAACAAAAACTTGTTTGCATACCTTATTTTGACGTCTGAATGATTATCCTGCTTTTGAGTTTTGAAGTGTGAAATCCGGTGAATATGTTAAATAAAATAATTAATTTAAGTTAAGCAAAACAAAAAAGAAACATTTTTTAAAAATATTTATACGAAAAAAGACATTTTAAAATCTTTGATGAATAAATTAACATTTTTTTTTTAGTGAGCCGAATAATGCATGCCCATTATTAAACAGGGCATGCTTTGAAGAATCGATACAAAAAAAATCGATAAATATTGTGCCCTTTGTGTTAAAAATATAACATTCTTTCGATCCCGTTTGAAAACGTTTGCCGCCTTTCTACTACGGAGGACCAAATACGCTGAATTTTTTTTTTATTATTCTGCTTTAAATTGCCACCTCATTTTGGGAAGCCTGGCCCCCACACACATAAACATTAAAAACCAAACACATACAAATGGTCACCCATCTGGGGCTGGCCAGCCTCAGCGTTAATAATACATTGAAATTTTCGTCACTGAAAAATAAGTTTTTTTGGCTTGTTTGGTCTTCCGTAGTCTGCCTTTTATCACGTACAAATATAAACAGTGTAATCAAATCGACGCGAAGTAACTGGTTGACTATATTAATAAGTGTAATTATTTGAAATCCAGGTAATTATATTATAATAGTTTTACATATTCTCATAGAAAATCACCCTAAATCTTAGTTAGACAACAAATAAACAAATTAATTATTTCAAAAACTATTTTTTTTTTGTTTAACTATTTATATACGTTTTTGTGCAAAACAAAAAATGCCAATTGTGCATTTTGGGGAAAATGTAATATTTTAAATTTAATTAAAAATTGTAGAAAAAGTTTTACATTATTCTGCTTTCTATATGATAAAATTCAAGGTTTTATCTTTCTGGGGGAAAAAGTTACTCAGGAATAATGGATTTTAATAAATGTAATTTCGTTTTAAAAAACAACAACAACTTGATATTTCGGCCATTTTTGGCGGTGTCTAATATAAATATATATATATATATATATATATATATATATATATATATATATATATATATATGTGGGGGGGGTATGTGTGTGCGTGCGAGTGTGTGCATGTGTGTGTGTGTGTGAGTTCGGTACTCATGCACTTATTGATTATTGAAATAACAACGTTACTATTTAAAAAGCCATTCTTAACATGGGGATGGGAGGGTGTTTTGTACCTATTCTGTATTTTAACCTTACAATTGAATAAAAAAAAAACATATCATAAAACTTTAATTGAACTTGGAAATACGATTTAAAAAATAGCGCGGATCAGTAAGTGCATTTTCACCGTGTTATGTGAGTGTGTGTGTGTGTGTGCGTGTGTGTGTGCATACATATGTGTGTGTGTATATATACTACGCATATTTATTTAAAGAAAGTTATTGCGCTAAGCGGCCAGCTTAATGCAACGTAATATGTCGACATCATTCGTTGAATTCTATCTGATTGTTTTCTGTTTATATAACTTGCCTAATCAGTATTAATACTACTTGAACGCTAATTACCAAAAACTTGAATTTTGGATACCAGCCTACGGAACCCAACATTAATTTATGACGGAGGTTAATTCCTCCAAGTGACAGTAATTATTTTTCCCTATGAAACATAATCCGAAATACCTGTGCATGTTGGTTTATAAATAATAATTAATATTCACTTTAAATCTTAATTATCTTTATATATATATATATATATTTATATATATATATATATATAAATATATATACGTAAATCGCATATAGATACGTGTTACCATTTACATATAAGTATGCATATATATATATATATATGTATGTATATGTTTACATATATACACAATGTGTTATACACACACACATATATGTATATATATATATATATATATATATATATATATAAAATGGAAATGTCCCTATCTGTCTGTATGTCTGTCTGTCTGTGTACACTTCCCTACCGAATTACTCTGTCAATTTTCGGTCTACTGACTCGAGATTTGACATAAAGGCTATAGAGATTTTGGAAAAGCTCTTTAATAAGTTTTCGGCCAGAAATGTGGCCGGTAAAGGGTGAAAGTTCAAGGAGTTGGCCTTTGAATACTCTGCTAAACTACTCCGCCAATTTTGGGTCTAAACACTTGAAATGTTAGATAACGGTTACGTGGAGATGGATCTAAATTTAAAATTCGATTTGCGCCAGAAACAACAATTATAAAGGGGTCATAATTGGTGTCAAATTGTTTCAAATCTACGAAATTATTTAGCAATTTTTTGCTCCAAACATTTGAAAGTTTACATAAATTGTATTACGACATAGGGCAACCTTTTTTATCCTGTTTTTTTTTTTTTTTGAAAATTTGACTTTCAAGTGGTCAAAGTTCAAAAGATTTTCCCTTGGCGGTATCTAGCTAACTATTAAGCCAATATTGTGTCCAAACATTTAAAATTTTACATAAAAGATATTAGACATTCAGCAAGAGTTTTAATAAGTTTGTGGGCGAATATTTGGTTGGCAAGAGGTCAAATTTGGAAGAGTTTACCTTTGCAGACTCTACAAAACTCTTCCGCCAATTTTGGGCGTAAACACTTGATATTTTAGATGTAGGTAACTTGGAAATGGGTCAAACATTTTAATTCAATTTGAGCCCGAAACAATAAATGTTAAGGAGTAAAAATTGGGGTGAAATTAAAAAAAAGAAATGACGTCTGCGGTCTCTACCAACTTTTGTTCTATGGTAGTTAAGGAAGCCTATTATAAAGAAATGCATTACCGTACATATTGACACTTTTATATATATATATATATATATATATATATATATATATATATATACATATATGTATGTGCACATAATGTTATGAAGATATATAGGGCCCGAGCAAAGCCGGGCAGAACTGCTAGTGTACATATATATATATATATATATATATATATATATATATATATATATATATATATATATATGTGTGTGTGTGTGCGTATATATATATATATATATATATATATATATACAGAAATAGAGAGAGAGAGAGAGAGAGAGATGTATGTGTGTGTGTTTGCGTGTGTGGAGCGAGAAAGAGAAAGAGAGTGAGAGAGAGTGGAGGTTTTGTGCTAATTCTTCATAATAAATCAGTGTCTTGTTTTGTGTCTACTATTGTTGTTTCTTTTTTAATTTTCAAATGCCACATACATCTTTATCCTTGCCATCCATCTACTCTTAACATCAACATTTATGTAATTTTAGTAAAAAAAAAAAACATCAATATTTGTACTCCTAGCAACAAAGATCAATTTTATTTCATTTTTTCAGCTCTCGTTTTCTTGTTCGACCTAACGATCAAAAGATCTGAGCAAAGCCTTACAATTATAAGCATACATCACATCTGCCTCCCCGTTTTTTCCCATCGACGGCACTACCCTACGCGCACAGCCTAGTTTAGAAAATAACTACGCCCCGTCCCAGCCATGCTTCACTTGAATAATCCTGTCATTCACTCGTCTCTGTAAATCCTGCAGTCTGCCAGATCTAGATGTTTTGGTTGTTTTTTAGCCCCGGAGATGATCTGAACTCAAAACAATAAACAAGTACAATCCTTGAATTTCAAGCCGTCCGTTCAAAGCGTCTGATTTATGATGCCATAAAAGCGTACGTCGGATTCGTAGTGGCGCACCTTCAAATGATCCCCTTTTGAAACCTATTTTCTTTTTTATATTCATTCATGTTCTTAGCCTCAACTGTTCGTTCTGTGTAAGACCTTGTTTGACATATTTGTTTATGGTTTCCCGTACAAGCCACCTATGAATTGTAAGCGAGTTTCTTTTTTTACTGTAATCATTGAACTTAAGGTTCAATATATAAACGGCATGTTCCCTAGTTTAACAAAGCACAGTGTTTTTTTTTTTAATTTTTTTCTTGTTTCTGCTATTTAACCTGAATCATAAAGCAAAACATTAATTGCTTGAATCTATAGCATGCAGCGAAGTGTGCGCTGGTGATAAGTAATCACACCTTAAAAAAAATAAAGACAATTGAGTCGACAATGATTCGCATACGTCACAGCTTCTTTAAACGTTTACAGCATCACACTATCTTATCTACCGATCAAGTTTTGTGTGGATTGGAAACAAGACCCCTGTCTGAGTTGGAAGCTGTAGGCTGAGTAAGAGGGCATATCGCCTATTAGATTTCAAAGTTAGTCTTTCTTTTTTTATTACTCTATCAAGGCTGCAAATATTCCTCTGAGTGACATCTCGCCAGATATGATAACAGGTGTAGTTGACTCTCGTACAGGTAACGGATTGCGTCATGAACAAGATACTTATTGAATAGGTACAGGCAAAAATGGAAAGGCAATTTATCATAATTTTCTGTAGGTCTCCGACTACTTTTTGATTTTATTTGAAAGATTAAAGACTTCAGTTAATTGTCAATAGGAAAAAAACATATTTGTTCGCATAAATATAAAACAATTAAATGTCTTCACGGCGTGAAGCTAACCAATTCAGCTAAATTTTGAAGTTAAATAAATTCATTGTAAAAGCCTTTAAAAGATAAATATTAGATTTCTGAGTCTATTTCAAAGATAATTAGTAAAGTGAAGTCCTAAGATATTGAATTAAATAAATAATAAAAAGACACCTTGTTTGTACAAAAATAGCTTGATTTGCCCCAAAAGCGAGGGATTCTGCCATTCGCAAATTCACAACAAACGGAAGTTTTGTAAACACACATTATACGGAAGATCACGATTTCAGCCAGTTGAATGTTTGTGTGTAAAATGACGTCATGTAATTAAAAGGAGGTAGGGGTGATAATTCTATTTTTCACCAGACATGCATCCGTACATTCCTACCCTGAACGTTTGTATCATTTTTACAATTTTTTATCAATTGAATTATTTTTCAAGGTTCCTAATTTTAAATTATGTTGTTATTATTCTTCAAGATTATAGAAAATTATGTTACGCCGAAAATGTCCATTTAAGGAAAATATTAAAATCTTACGTATAAAAATTACGCGAAACCTGTAATTTAAAAAGAAAAAAAATAGTTGTTGCTATTCTAATTTGTCTGTGTGTGTGAAAATAGTCAATAAACAATGCTTAATTCAATGATAATATCGGTAGTTCGAGAAATTTATTTTTCTTCGAGTTATATCGAATTCATTATTACGAACTTTAGGGGTCTTTATTTGTAATATTCAGTAAAATTGTAATATTTTTTTGATAGTTATAATTGACGATCCTTTATTTTCATTTAAAAAACAGATGAATTCATGCAGTTTTTTTGCTTGTTTTTTTTTTTTTTTTGCTACAGAATACCATAAAATTAGTAAAGGTATTTTTGTTTAAACAAAATCATACATTTCCACTAAGATTCAAATATAAATATATACCGTGATCATAGTTTGATAAATACTGGACATTTTATCAAAATTGGTTAATTTCTCTATTTTTGCTGAATTCTTCAGCAAAGGGAGGGGTCTAAAATGTTTATACATTTTGATATCGGCATTAATTTTGCACGCACCTAGAAATAAGACCCCAGCCTGAGTAAGAAGCTGTAGGCTGAGTAAGACGACATCGCCTACTTGATTTCAAAGTTTTTTTGTTTTTTTTTACTCAGTCAAGGCTTGAAAGAATCCTCTGAGTGGCAGCTCGTCAGATGTGGTAATAGGCGTATTTCACTCTCGGACAGGTGGATTGCGTCATGAGCAAGATACTTATTGAATGATAAAATGATACAATAATTTTTTCAGGGAACTTGGTATGCACTCATACACACATGCATTTATAGATACAAACACATACACACACACACACACATATATATATATATATATATATATATATATATATGTGTGTGTGTGTGTGTGTATGCGTGTGTGTGATAGACTGATACAACATTCTTCCAGCGAACTCGGTATGCACCTATACAGACATACACACACACACACACACACACACACATATATATATATATATATATATATATATATATATATATATATATATATATATATTATTTCTAAATATAATTATCCACTGTAACGAATTTCGTCGTCTACGCCTCATCAGAGTGGCTGAATCTAGTGAGTTTTGAAAACGGGACCCCATGATAAGAAGCCTAAACCTCTACTACGTGGCTACCTCGTACGACTACTGAATGTGTCGCGTTTTTTTTTTATGTAGATGTTTTTACTTGTTTTTGTTAGCGATACTTTTTGAATGAAATTAATTATTTATACGAAAGTGCATTTTTATCTAAATGCGACTCTTTATATATACATACATATATTTATATATAAAAACGGGCCCCATCAGTATTTGGAAGACTATGGATACCCACAAAGGGGTGCCTGCGCGTGAAAGTTTGTGGCAAGAGGTGCGTAATCTCCAATCACACCTCTCCTGAGTCGACATTATTAAATACCTATAAAAGTGAAGTGTATGTACAGGATGGCCGGAAACAAATGCCACAATAAGCGGAGAGCACATACAGTGCCTAGAATTTCCAAATGGTCACTAACCAGGCTCAACGTTGCTTAACTTTGGTGATCTGACGAAAACCGGTGTGTCAAAGCGATTATGCCGTTTATATATATATATATATATATATATATATATATATATATATATATATATTATGCCGTATATATACGGTGTGTGTGTGCGCACGCGCGTTTGTGTGTGTCACTTAATGTGTGTGTGTGTACGCGTGCGTATGTATGTATGTACATACGTATTAGTAACTTATTTTCCTCTATGTAAACGTTGTTTGAATGTTAACCGAAATTGCTGATTTAATGAAACAAGTGGACGCAGGTTTTTATTTTTAATACACACTTTTTTGTTTAAAATCAACAGTTTCGACGGCATACGCCATCGTCAGAAAGGAAATCTGTTTGTGTTTTTTATTCTTGTTCCTTCTTTGCGGCATGGTATCACTAGAAAAGTTAAATCTCTGTGATCTTCTTCAACGATGATTTTTTAACAAATGTTCTAATGAGTAGTTGGAGTGCTGTTTTTATTATAATATGTTTCTGACACACACACATACATATATATATATACATATATATATATATATATATATTTACATAGAAGTCACCACTTATCAAGGCCTAGAGGCCACTGGAGGATAAGGGATTAAGAGCGCTCAATATAAGAATCATAGAAACCGTTAATAGTAGAGATTCGGTAAATTTGTTAACTTAAGTTGAACGGCTCATCAAGAACTTGTTTGCATTGGACTTGAAGACAGCCAGATTGTAGTCAACTGGAAAGCAGGAAAACGGAAGACAGTTCCACAGTCGTGCCGTTCTAAGAAAGAAACTTTGTTCATGGAATCTACGTATAGGTTTAGGCACAGATAAGGAGTAGGGGATATTATTGATAGTGTTTTCAGCTAGACAAGTGTTTCTCGCGAAAATTTGGCGAATGGGGGACAACAGATTGGAGCTCAGACGAACACTTGCCATGAACATAACGATAAAGCAGAGACAGGGTCGTCTCTTCTATTAGAAAGAGGTTGCATGGAAGAGAAAAGGGCATCCCTTTCAGGCAGCAAAGTCTATTTTGCATATATATATATATATATATATATATATATATATATATATATATATATATATATATATATAACTGTTTATACGTATTTTTGTACCATACAGACATAAGGGTTCCATGCTAATCAATTATCAGTGCAAGAAGTGATAATTACGATTTACGTAGTCGCTATTTACTGTTTTTTTGTTTCATCACACGTCTCCCTACAACAACTATAAATAATTTTCTCCACCCCTATCTGTGCTTTAATCTAAACCCAAATCCCATGTAAAAAATAAACTTTGTTCCTAGAACTGCCCGCCTGAAAAACTCTGTTCTGCTTGGCTTGATTTCCAGCTGACTACAATATGGTCTTCTTCAAGTCCAATGTAAACAAGTTCTTGTGAAGCTGTCCTTTTAAATAATCAAATTATATTCGATTACCGTCAATAACGATTACTGCATAGTTGTCCCGGTGGCCTGCGTACAAGCATTAATCCTTATCCTCGAGTTGCCTTAGGGGCTTGATAAGTGGTGACGCCATCGTAAAAAAAATATTGGAAATCGACGAATCAGAACAATATTGGTTGAATAAGACTTACTGAAGAATAACAAAATCCGATTGTTGTCTTAGATTGCTCATACAATAAAAAAAGAAGGTGAAAGCCTCTGGGCGGGGATGTGGCACGTAGCTAAGTAAAGAAATGGCAGCGGCGTGTAGATAAACTTTACCGCCTTTACGAGACAGCCCCTCGTCTGTAAAAATAAAAGCGAAAAGCCAATGGTCCGTAAAAGGGTTAAATACAGCGGAAGGCGGGTTGATTCACCGCTAAACAGGCGGCCGCTTTTGGTGGAGTGGCCATAAAAATCTCACTTTTATGTTCTGTTTTGTGCAAAGTTATAGTTTTATGCTCTGATGTTGCCGGCCTCTTGGAGAAAAGTCGGATTAGAGAGTCACATCCCGGAAACAATCATTGGTTTTGCGCAAATGGAATAATGTACTGCCAGTCGTTAAGTCGAAATCTGTTTCGGGTTTATTGCTGAGATATTAAGCTTGGATCTAGCGCGTGTAGGTGGGACGCGAAATGTAGTAAGGGATAGGTTGATGTATAGAAGAGGAACTGTGGTAGATCGTCGGAAGATATTTTTCTGACCCAGCGGGGCAGGTTTATAAACACTTGATTGGTCTTTATTTGTTGAAGCAAGCTCATAGATCAAATCTATAAGCAGATAAAATGCGTTCTTATGTCTTTATCTCACGAATATAAGGGAGGTTTGGCCCAGTTGTTAGAGAGCTGGGCCAAAGGTTTTTACGTGTGTTATAATCATGCCATGAATCATGCCATGCGATGGCTAAGTGGTTGACGACACGGCCTGAACACCTGAGTGTTTTTCAAGTTCGAATTCCTTTCCAGACAGTTCCAGAAAAATATTTTCAACAAACCCACACTTAACCATGTGTCTAACTACCTGAAAAGGTCATAAATATGATATCGATTTTCTGCGACGGAATTGCAATCATATAAGCTATAAAATGGGCGACTATTAAAACGAAACCAAATAAAAAAGAGAAATTACGGAAATAGTGCAATAGCAATAGTAAGAAATCGGCCGGACAGATACAATTATATATATAGTTAAACTAACAATATTACTTAGAAACAAATAAATTATATATTTACATATATAAAATAATAGAGAAATAATAAGACAAAATAATAATAGCGAAATTCACTATCAATAACCAAGTCATTAATAGAAAACAAACAAAATAAGAAAAATCCATTCATATTAAATTCAATATTTATTTACAGCAGATTTCATCCATCGACCATACTTTACATGTTTTACAACAAGTTGAAACAAGTATTTGAAAGTTTTAGCCAGAAATACTGTTACAAGGGTAATACATTAAGCGATGTAAAAATAAAAAAGGAGTTGTGATTATAATAGATAAAAATAAAATAATAAACATATTAATAAAATAGTAATAATAATAATAATAGTAATAATAATAATAATATTGAAAAAATAAGAATAAAAATAATAAAAATAAAAAATTAATCATAATAAGCTTAATAATACTACTAATGATAATGAAAATAATAATAATAAAATTAATAATGATATAAAAATGATATTAATAAAAATAATAATCATAATAATGCTATTAATAATAAAAATAATGATAATAACAATAGAATAATTATAATAATAACATTAATAATAATAATTATAATCATAATAAAAATAATATCATTAATAATAATAATTATAATCATAATAAAATAATAATAGTAAATATAAAAATAAATAATAATAATAATAAAAATCATTATAATAATAATAATAATAATAATAATAAAAGTTATAATAATCAAAATCAAATAATAATAATAATAATCCAAACAATATTAATAATAATAGTAATAATAATAATGATAATAATAATAATAGTAATAATAATAATAATAATAATAATAATAATCCAAACAATATTAATAATAATAGTAATAATAATAATAGTAATAATAATAATTATAATAATAATAATAATAATAATAAATAATAATAATAATAATAATAATAAAATTAATAATCATAATAACCATACAAAGCAAGCAGCTGCAAAACGCTTTTCACTATCTAATGTTGGATTTAATTAATATTTACACGATAACATTTTCATAAGAACAACGTCCCATACATATATAATGCACAAATACATGAAAATGTATGTAAACTATGCAAAGAACTTATGATAAAAATTGATGTTTAAAATAGTATTAAAAGTAATAAAAACGAAAACCATACGTAAAGAATTATTGCTATATTGTTAAAATGGATTCGATTAGAAAGTGTCTTTTATAGTTTCTATGAGATTGAATATGCCGCCGTGCAGTAACTGCATTTATTTAATACAAGTAATTATGAAAGTTTATTGCATCGTGAGAAATATAACCTGGAAAATGCCACTGCAATATAAAAGATAATAATTAAATTATTAGTTTCTAATATTAAAGCATTTAGTAAAATCCAGTTCGATTTTAAAATACTCACGGGATCGAGTTGAATAATTTCGCGAATAGTAATGGCGGCTAAGAATTTTTCTTCGAGGTCAGCGATGCTATATAATATACGATTTCTGGTTCAAATGACACATAAATGAAAGAAATGCTTAAGTATGCACAAATTTGCAAGTCTAGAACAAATCTGTAGTAAGTTTTGAAAAAGTATATAGCCATATACATGCAGTTTATGGTGAAAATATTTCCAAAATATATTATTTAGTTTTACTTACGTATTGCGTACTGTCGAAGTAAATGCTGAAAATATTTATATACAATATTATGTAGATACAACATTATATATATATATATATATATATATATATATATATATTATACTTTTTAATATAATTATCCACTGACACGTGTTTCGTCGTCCACGACTCATCAGAGTGGCTGAACTTCTTTAAAATTCCCTTCCTATTAATTCTTACTTTCTTTCTTTCTCTCTTTAACTATATCTCAACATTCTATCTTTTCCCTTCTAGTCCTTATTCTCTTTATAATAACCATTTATATCTCTTTTCTTTTTCTTCTCCATATTATATGCATATTTTTTCTCTCTATTTTCTTTCTCTATTTCTTTTTTTTTCTCTTATTAATCACTCTCTCTCTCCATTATAATCTTTTAACTTTATTTAAATTGCCCCCTCCCTCTTTACATCTTATAATTAAAGTTCTGTGTTTTAAGTTTTTTAACTCCAACTTTTAAAGAGTTCCTACCTAAAATAAAAATCCATTATTCATTGAACTTTGAATAGTCAAGTCGCTGCCTGATGATATCTGTTGTTTGATTGAAACAAGTGGCTATTTGTAGCAGCAGGATGTGACCATGTTTATATAACAATAAACAAATATAACAATAAACAAGTATATATATATATATATATATATATATATATATATATATATATATATATTATTAATCTACATAATAATGTATATAAATATTTTCAGTATTATAATGCTCCCTATCTTAGGTTGAGCATTTGGGAAGTTATATACAATTACCATTAGCGTATGAAGCGATGTTCTTTTTGTAAACAAATTCAGCTTGGATACTTTGGACAATGTCAAAATATTGTTAATTCATTGCTCGCATAGCAGCAGTTGTATAGCACAACGGTTAGAAGCTACGAATGTCGTTTGGGCGATCGGATATCGATCCTAGCTTGAGGTAGTTTCGGTGATGGGGTGTGAAACGGCGAAACAGTACTGTATGTGGATGACTATATATATATATATATATATATATATATATATATATATATAACAGCTCCTTTTGCATGTTACATAGTCTGTATATTTCTAACAACTCTGTTTTGCTACGCAGACTACGGTTACTATGACAATACTGACTCTTTCGTATATACAACGGAAATTTATTATAGTCATAAATTGCAAAACTGGAGTATTCAGTCAACCAATAAATAAGAGTGTAAATTTAACTTACAGTTTTAATTTTTTTTCTATAATATATATACATATATATGTGTGTGTGTGTGTGTGTGTATATACATATATATATATATATATATATATATATATATATATGTATATATATATAGGTTTAAACAGACAATTTTTATATAGTAGATCATTAGTGTCTAATATTATGTGGTTATTCATGAAAAATATTCCATAAATGCAGGTTGTTGGAACTATTTTCTGCTGCCGATTTTAATCCAATCTTTTGCGTTTTGTTTTTTTTAATTTTATGGAAAATAAGCATCTCGTGGCTCTGCAATATTCATCTTTTTCAGTTATTAGGCTTTACCATCATGTGGCTTCGCGCATTGATTAGGTCATTTCCTGACAATAGCATGTTTAATATTATAAATAAAGCAAGTATAAAGACAAAATAAGGTTTAAAAATATCATTAATAAATTCGAAAAATGTTAAAAACAATGAATATCATGAAATATTATGTTTATTCTGTTTTCTTAAAATTAGACATTTTTGCTTCGGAGAGAATAACAAGACAAATAAAAAAAAATAGAGAGCTGGTGTCGAATTAGGAGTACACATAAAAGTGGAAAACTTGGGAAATTGTACTATTAAGAAAAGTATATAAAAATGTTAGAAGTTCATCACACACGAGATACAAGGATGAAGATGTAGTTACATAGTAAAATCCGGTCAGTCTATTAGCTGAATGATAAAATACCAGTAGAATTCCGTAATATTAACGGGTATTAATTCACGTACACCAGTTTCCGAAATTAAACATACACTTTTCTGTGTAGCTTACCATGAGTATATTTTCTATTTAAATGTTCCTGTTTAAAGTTTACAATCCGAAACAGTAATACATAAATTGTTATTAATCTACTGACGGTTTCTCTGCATCACAGCCCTTCACTGTGGCCAGATTAGCACCAATCCCAATCCTGAAACTTAAACAAACAACAATCGTGTTGATAGTTCATAGCTTTATCCAGCAAGAAACTAGAACATGCGCCTCGGCAATGATATCAAACACTGCTTCATACAAAAACTGAACGCTACTGTGTGTATATATATATATATATATATATATATATATATATATATGTCTGTGTCTGTGTAGTAGTCGTAGTAGTAGTTATAGTAGTAGCAGTAGCAGCAGTGGCGGCAGTAGTAGTAGTAGTAGTAGTAGTAGCGTTCAAAGTTTGCTAAGGAAGGAAAGAAAAGAACAGGGAAAAATGGTTGGAAAAAAAAGAAGAGGGAAAACTGAAAAACTATATTTAGTGAAATATAACATTTAATTAGTAAAGTAAAAATTTAAAAATATAATTAATGAATAAAATAATTATAATATTAAAGGGTGACCAAAGAGTATATTTTTAATACTGAATTGCGTCTCTTGCAATGACACAAAAACCAACGGAACGAAAAATTAAAGTATTCATATTATTGAAAATAAAAGTTTAATTAATTGGAACCAAATACTATCAGTTAATAGTTGGTTGTTTAAACATATAAGTATATCTTATATAAATAATTATGTATTCATTGAAATAATAAGGTTACGACTGAACATATGTTTACTTATACGAAATAAATAGAAAAAAAGAGAAAACACATAAACAAATTATATGAAAAAAAACCTACATACACCTTTTATAGATGCTACCATTGTTAACATAATGTTAGACAATAAAATTTAACTCTTTCTAATGACGGTTTGATATTTGGTTGTTTTACGGCATATCAACCATTTTCATGTTATTTAATGCCGAATCCAAGGATTTTGAAGAAAATGTTTTTAATAGAATATATTTTGTTGTTTTCAAGTCGGTGTCTATTTAACCCATAGTGGGGACCCTAACAGGTACTGCCACTCCGGATCAGAGTGGACCTGGGAGCAATGGCAATTAAAGGGTGGCTCCACACTACCCATAGCCCGCAAGCTGGGGGCTTACCACTGGATATAGTTTAAGGTCATATCTAGGACCAACGTTTTCTAAATAATAAATTAAAAAAAAGGTATAAGGTAATATATATTTTTAGTGTTGATTAAAACAATATGGACATATATTAATACGTTCATAAGTCGTGAAGAGTTCTGCAAGAAAAATCAAAGCTTAAATCACATAAAAACATTGCAACTACTGTTCCGATTTATTTTACGGATTAAAGTAAGCATGCACACATTCTGTTTTCTTTTCTTTTAAAAGTTATTTTATAGTTTCTATTCTTCTGAAGAGTCAAGACACATAATATACAAAAATGGCATATATTGATATGCTTGTTTCTGCGCTACGAAACAGGTTGTGTCAAGTATCTAACATTTTAATTGTCGGAAAGAAATAAAGAGTTAGATTGACAGCAGTTTGGAATTTGGATTATAGACTCTTTGTCATATATATATATATATATATATATATATATATATATATATATATATATATATCTATATATATATTTATATAAAATGGGTTAAGAAATTCCAACGAAAGAAAGATGTATATTTAAATAAGGGAGTAGTCATCAACAATGTGTATTTTTTAACATTATTTTATTATTCCGTGTCTTGGTTTTTCATTGAGAATTATGCTTGGATCATTGTAATAATGTTTTTAAGTCAAATAAATATAAATATATATATATATATATATATATATATATATATATATATATATATATACAATATTTATTACGATACTATATATACATATTTCAGGGTTGTGCCAGCGGTTTCATTGCGCTGAATCAACTATAACAGGTTGGAAAGACTCAGCGCAAATTCATCAGCGACATTGAAAAACTGAAACAATGCAAAGTAAACAGAGAAAAAAAAAAACGTTAAACAAACGTTTAAGACCCGGAGTTTCAAATTTTAAAAGATAACTTACTTATCGATGCCAATAGGAAGCGCGTGTGTATGTATGTGTATGAGTGCGTGTGTGTGTGTGAGAGAGAGAGAGAAAGAGAGGGAGAGAGATAGAGAGCGTGTGTGTGTGCGCCCACGCGTGTGTATATATCGAAGCGCGTGTGTATGTATGTGTATGAGTGCGTGTGTGTGAGAGAGAAAGAGAGGGAGAGAGATAGAGAGCGCGTGTGTGTGTATGTGTATGCGTGTGCGCCCACGCGTGTGTATATATGGATGTTTAGCGGGGGGATATTTTGGAAAACCATACAAATACACACACACATACGCACACGCTCTCTCTATCTCTTTTCCTCTCTTTTTATCTCTCTCATGCACAGACACACACACACACACACACACTCATACACATACATACACACGCGCTTCCTCCCTTCCATAATCAGAATCTATTAGCGTCGATTACTAAGTTATGTTTTAACATTTGAAACGCTCGTTCAACGTTTTTTTTTTCTCTGTTTGTTCACTTTGGATTGTTTCAGGTTTTCAATGTCGCTGATGAATTTGCGCTGAGTTTTTCCAACCTCTTATGGTTGATTCAGCGCAATAAAACCGCTGGTACGACCTTGAAATATGTATATATAGTGCCGTAATAAATATTGTATCCTCAGCCCTCACATCCACGACCTAACACTTTATTGGATTTTTTCCATCGCCTCCTGACATGCTATATATATATATATATATATATATATATATATATATATATATATATATATATATATATACACACACACATATATATACTAGCAGGTCGCCCGGTGATTTCCGGTCGTAAAATACGCTGAAATAGAATATTTCGATTTAAAAAAATATTAAGAAATTTACGTGCGGGGTTTTGACCTACAGACAACGTCATGCAAAAACAAAACCCAAAAACAAAAAAAGGAAAAAAAAACACGTAAATTTTCAAGTCCTCTAAAATTTATTGTAGTTAATGACAAAAATTAAGAAATTTACTTGCAGAGTTTGAACCTACAGACGACGCCATACAAAAACACAAACAAAAAAAACACGCTATCAACTTACTCAAAGAAGAATTTTCACGGCCCGTTGTTCTATCATTGTTGCTAAGCAACGACATGGAAAAAATTGCTTAACCGATGATAGATAAATTAAAATAACGGTTATGATTATCGATTATTCGTAATTATCGGAGGTATTCTGAGACAAAACTAAGCTAAGATCACTTCCAGACGCATACACTAAAGCTCTGTAAATTTTAAAGAAAATCTGTTGAGCCGTTTTGGAGTATATGAGGAACAAAGTCCTACACACGCATAGACAAAGCTGCATTTATATCGTTCTAGAGATAGAGATGTATAAATCTGTGTGTGTATGTGTGTGTTGGTGTGTGTGTGGGGGGGTAACCTGAATAAAATGAATGTGGCATGAAATTGCGATAAAATCCGAACGCTGCTTTCGATCGAGTGTAACTTTAAGAAATTTGACTTTTTCCCCTATAAATGTAATCATTAACAACGCCCTTTTCGATACTTAACAGTTCCTTACATATTTATGTCCTGTTGAGTATAACGCCTGGTTAGCAACGGACCTCTTTTTCCCCCTCTGGGGTGTTCTCAGTTGTTTAGCAATCGTAATTATGTAAACAAAAGAGTGCGTAACTATAGCTGAAACACAAAGAAAAACTTAAACGGTGGAAAGAGAAACCTTTGTTAAGTTGGAAATCCCCGAGATTGGAATGAGTAAAGAGTTGGATAGGATAGCCATAAAGCATTGGTCGGTAATGAATCGAAAGTCGCGGGTAACGAATGGGCGAGATACTACGTGGGACACAATGAGGGCAAAAGAGACGGAGAAAATGTCGGGGAAGCAAGGCGATATACAGACAGACATACATTGAAACACTGAAAATGAGAAAGTGATCAAAAGACAATAGAATAGTACAGACATTGTTAAACAGGAAAACAGAGCGGAAGAGGTAGACGTAGAAGCAGAAAGATACTGAAAAAATCTCTATATAGGGAAACATAAACAGAAAAGTAAAATAACTTAGAAAGGACGGACAGACGAAAAAAGAGAATATAAAAGACAGCCTTACACTGAGAAAGAAAAGAGAGAGAGAGAGAGTAAGGGGGACAAAGTACAGACAGAAAGAGGAATAAAATGGGTAACTGTTTGAGAAAAAGAGTATATATATATATATATATATATATATATATAAATATATATATATAAATATATATATATATTTAAAAAAATATTTGAGAAAATGAGAGTACATATATATATATATATATATATATATATATATATATATATATATATATATATATAGAAAAAGAGGGACATGCAGATGGAGTCATTTGCTATCTCACAATTCTTTCATACAGCAAGACTAGCACTTGAATGTAAAACCATCTAGTTGATATTCGATGATTCCAATCATTTAATACGGAGATGTCACTCTCGCCAGACGATATCATAAAGCGTTTATATAAACATTGTCAACGGCAATAAATGACTCCATTTCTTTATGTACATTGAGCGTTGAATTGCGTTAATATATATATATATATATATATATATATATATATATATATATATATATATATATACTAGCAAAAGTACCCGTCGTTGACTGGGTCCAACAAAGCCTACACAAAACGGACTCTGATTTATGAAAGTATGGTAGGTTATGAAAAGGAAGGGTTGTAAAGAGATAGCTTCGAATTTGGGGGTTTAAAATCCAAAGCAAAATATTATGAAAGTAAAAATAAAATAGATAAACCCCATAATTTATTATACCATACCTGTTTACACTGAAACACTTATCACAATATTCTGTGGGTCTATATTAAAAAACCTTGTTAAACTTTGTGACATATTTCCATTTTATAGAGGTCAGGTGCGAACGAACACCCCCATAATTATATTTTACCATATTTCTTCAAACTGAAATATAATTATCAAAGTATACTTACAGAAATAGATATGAAAAGGTTTTATTAAAGTTTAATCCTATTTCCATTCTATGGGCGACAGGCGCGAACGCAGACCCCACAATTTTATTATACCATCCCTATTTAAGTAAAAACATACTTATCAAAGTATTCTTATGTACATCTATATCAAAAACACTTGTAAACGTTTTTTTTTTTTGTTTTTTTAATTTTTTTATTTCCATACTTTGTGGACCAGGCGCGAACGCAGACCCCACAATTTTAATGAATCACCGTTCTGCCTGATCAAACATACCCATTCCTGTGTTTCGATACATCTTCTATAATTATATGTACTCAGTTTTTTTTTTAATAGTAAACCATATAGGAGCCTATTTGTGACCACCCACACACCCACCCACACACATTCAGCTTTATATTATATTGCATATATATATATATATATATATATATATATATATATATATATATATATATATATATATATATATATACATTATTAACCACCTATCTTGACAAAGCCCGTATAAAACCGGGCGAAACATCGAGCTTCTAGTTCTCTTGGCCTCCATTTGAATCTCATATCGTCGGAGTTTATCCATGTTAAATAATTATAATTATATATATATATATATATATATATATATATATATATATATATATATATATATAATAGAACCCCTGGATACTTAGTAACACATTAAGCCGGTGCAAATACCGTAAACAGGGGCCGGAAAAATTTCGTATTCCACAGCGTAACTTGAAAAAACGTATCCTAGGGCCACCGTATCCCGGGTTCTACTGTATATATATTTAGATATTTAATTATTATAGCAATATATATATATATATATATATATATATATATATATATATATATATATATATATATACTTATTTGCTTATTTGTTATTTTTATTGTTCCCCCAAGAAAAGGCGGATGGACCTGCAAATTCATCCTTGTCCGGTCGTCCGCTCGTCTGCCCGCACTTTTCTCAATAACTACGCCTTGGAATTTTTGGAAAGTTTGCACAAACATTAAACATGATATTAGTAAAAAAAGTAACAGAACGGATTTTCCGTAAAACTCCGGTTGGCCACCTAGGGGTGCCTTTCAGGTTAAAAAGGTTAAACTTTTCATTTTTATGCTTATTAAAAAAATGTTATGGCATGGAATTTTATAAAACATTCTGAAAAGTTAAAACTAACTGATTTCGATATAATTTTGGTCGTCTATACTTCTCGATAACACTCGGGTGCGTCCCAGGGGCTCCTTTAGGACTAATAAAAACACTCCATTTTTGGGACAACTTTACCACATGTGTCAGAATTCTTCTCTGTATTTCTATTTAGTTGTTTTGCACAGACTCAAATTTAAATATGTTAAGACCTTGGGGACTTTTGGGACTACATGTGGGGCGAAGGGTGCAAATGATGGACTTAGTCATTTCTGTTTTTGCATGGTGCAGAACTCAAATGTACATATGTTAAGGCCTAAAACTGCACAGTTTGTTCATTTTCACCAGGATTTGACGTCCCCTGGGGAGTATTGCTGCTTAATGGGGGAGAGGACAAATGATGAACTTCGTCACTTTTTTATATCTCGTTCACTGTTAACTCTCGGGGGAGGGGAGGGGGCATCCATGCTTCATTTGTTTAGCTCCTGTCTTGGACACGGTCACAGTACATATTTAAGTATTTCATTATTATAGTAAATACTTATATATATATATATATATATATATATATATATATATATATATATATATATATATATATATATATAGGGGTTAGAACAGTAGTCTAAAGAGCAGAGTGTATTTTAATGTGATAGTAAAATTACTAATTTAATTAAAATACAAGAAAAGAACAGTGCTCGTTGTAATTCAGATATATAATAAGCTCGATAGGTAAATATCCTAGAGCTACTTTAATATTTAGTAATGTGATTGATAATTTAAAATTCAAATTTAAATAAAAATTGAAAATCTGTTTTATAAGAAGGAGCACAACAAAATCAATTATTTGCACGATCGTTTCGGAAACGATGTTTTTATTGCGGTAGACATTAAGTCATGGACAATAATTTGGACATATAGTTTGTTTTTTTTTAAACAAAGTCTCTTCATCGGCAAAACCGTTGGCTGTTTTTTATACATATATAAAAGACACCATAAATACACCTAGCAATTTTTAAGTAAGGCAGATGTATCTTTTAATTGTTCGCCTTTGAAAACCGTAATTATCGGCAAAGTATTAATTTGGATGTTGATTGTAGCTTATAAATGCACGTACAAAGAGACTTTAGAAAATCGAGGATGGTGTTTAGTTGGTATTCAAGTTCTCTCAAGGTATTCCCGTTCTCTCTAGGCATTCTAAATATCCGTTTATGTTTTATCTATAAATTGTTTCACTATCTTTCTCTCTACACTTCTGTATATATATATATATATATATATATATATATATATATATATATATATATATATATATATATATATATATATATATATATATATATATATATATATATATACGTGGACTCTCCTCCGTCGATTTGGACGCCTGGAGTTCCGCCACCACAACTAAGTTGTTCGGAAATCCAAACACAGTGTTTATTAGTGAAGGCTTTGAGTAGAACAAACTATTATTTTGGCAATACTGCTAATCTTTTTCGGTGCAGATGATGGGCATAAGAGAAAGTATACAATAAATTGTAGGTTTTTACATTAGAGTTTTTTTCTTCTCTTAGATGCATGTTTTAATGCAGACTTAGGGGCATCTCTCCCAATGAATTAATGCTCCACCAGATATCAACCTGAAAATTACTCCGACTGGTGCGGTACACACACCGCCTAGCCTCCCAAACCCCCACCCATCTGATATTGGTCACCTCATCCTTCCTTATCTTCCGTGATCTGGCGAGAATTAGTGTGTCAATGGGATAGTTCTGTATATATATATATATATATATATATATATATATATATATATATATATATATATATATATGTGGCAATTACGCTACACAGAATATTCCGCGTTTCATCCACGCTAGAATTCGTCAGGCTTATATATATATATATATATATATATATATATATATATATATATATATATATATATATATATATATATATATATACACACACTTAAAGTGCATTCATAAAAAAAACAAAGGACAAGAAAAGTGGGAAGGTTACTGTTTTCTGTGATGCTATTGTAATGTATTATAGGGAAGTCGTTATATATATATATATATATATATATATATATATATATATATATATATATATATATATATATATATATAAAATCATACCAGGAAAAAATCGGAATAAACATATTTAGACTTGTCGGTTATATGTTAACACGTCGGAAGGAAATAGAAGAAAGGAAAACATCTTCTCACTTTCATATTTAACAGAAACATTTACATCTAGTATTTCAGCAATGCGTTTTTCTTAATATTTAAACAGTTTATTTCTCTTTCCTTGGTTCCGTGTGACTTCTCGTCCTATCTGTGACGTTACACATTCCTCTCTCGTCACGTCTCGCCCTCCAATCCATTTCGTACACCACCTCGTCTCGAACACCACCCTGTCTGAAACACACACCCCGGTTGTAACACCTTTTAAACACCTGTCACGCCTCGAACAAGTGCTTCCCTCGTCATATCTCGAGCACCAGTTGCCCGAACACTGCTTTTCTGAACAAATATGTCTTTTTTTACCTCTGTTGTGACATCACGTCGCGCATCCGGCTTGGTCATTTTCATATTTTTATGGGCTGCTGCAATTAGAGATTGTTTGTTTTTTAAAATATTTACAAAACTCTTTTCTATAAGTATTTCTTTCTTTACGTAAGTTTTAAATATAAAGCTGAAGACAAACTCAAAATCTTGATGATGTACATCTGGTCGATTCTCTTTTACAGTTGCGAATGTTGGACACTAACGAAAGCAGCTAAAATCGTTAGGAAACAATGGAGATGGGTTTTTTTAAGCAGAATTCTACGAATCTCATGGACAGAAAGGAAGACAAACAAAGAAGACAGGCGTAAGGTAGAGTACGGCAGATCACTACTCAATACCGTCTACATCAGACAATTAATGTTCCTCTATTTAGAAGTCTATCTTCCAGGCCGTTTTAGTGGGGCAGACGCCTTGGAAAAAATCCATGATCTTAGGGGGAAAATCCGAGGAAACCGACGAACAAAGTTCACTGACAGTCTCAACAGGGTTACTGAAAACATGACTATAAATCTCATCAGAAAGACCGAATGCAGAAGGGATTGGAAAACCATCATAATCAATGTCTGCAATAACAGACATGATACAAGAAGAAGAAGAAGAAGAAGAAGAAGAAGAAGTTTGTAATTAAATTTTGAGTTGTTGGTATGAAATTCATTTGGGGAGTGGGTGGAGGATATTTAAAAACTCAAAAGGAAACATTATGATAATATGCAATGTCATTTAATGTTCGTGCGTAAGTAGTCATCTGTCATCCATATTAAAAGAATGAGATCATCCAATGATGATTCGTGATTATTCTTTTCATTATTTTGATTCTCGCGCATATATCAGTTAATCTATATAATTATAAAACTCAAATGACCTTGTAACGAGTGATGTAACCCACTTTCCTGTTTACGACATCCGGTTGCGTATTCGAGCATAAACTTTAAACCATAACAACGTAAACAAATAAACACAAATCGCTTCTTTCGCAGATTTTGACCTGCGCACTGAAATATTAACGTTATTATTTCGAAATTATTATTTAACATAGGAAGATGGGGTGGGGGCAACTATTCTTTATTACAACTATACTGTCGCTATTTTCTTACAACTAAACAACTTTAACCCGTTGACAAACATAAGAACAATTGTAGTCAAGCCAAGACTACTACTACTACTACTACTACTACTACTACTACTACTACTACTACTACTACTCTCTATCCGTCCCTTTTCCTTCCTTCTTTCCTGTTTTATTTTTTGTTTACATTTCTAGATACAAAATAGTTGTGTGAGAACGGTGAATTTGTTGACACATTTACTAATCTGTTTCAATATTAGTTTTATTTTATTTTATTTATTTAGGTTTTATTTTTTTGCTTCAGGTTTTATTAATTTTTTTTTTTTTTTTTTAGATTTTAATTTTCTATAACTTGGTTGAAGGATTCCAATATGGGTTTTTCATTCTTATATTTCTCGTCGGGAGGTGCATGTGCGTTTTGCTGCTAAACGACTTTCGTCGGCGTTCGATTGGTAGGAAAATCATGTTTAATTTTCGATTTTTGAGCGATTATTAGGAAAAATAGGTAGCTTTAAACGAATAGGGAGGATTTTTTTTTTCATGTTTGAGTGATCAGTCCGTGATTTTTCATTTCAATATACTTTCATAGAAATGTTTCTGTCATATCAAAAAAAAAAATTTCTTTACGTCACAAGTGTCACTCTCATACATGAATTCCATAGCTAATATAACATACTGACCCAACGGGTCACGCGTAATCAAGTATATTATATGTTTTTAAGTAGACTGATGTGGTACTCAATTGATTAACTGTGTCTAACTATGTCAGATATATACTCGAGAGTCAAAACAATGATAAGAATATTGTCTTGTAATGGCCCTAGTGATTAATAAAGCTATGTCTTACCATCAGCTAAAACATTTTTTATTAATATATTTTATTAATACATTTTATTAATACATTTTTAGCGTTTTTTTTAATTATTAGTTTGAATAAAAATTTGCTGGCACTTGTTTCTGCAAAAAATATTTAATAAGAACTAGCATGACCCGTGGAAATCTCACGAGACCAAAAATATATTGAATCGAAAAGTGTGTTTGATAAAACTGATATTTTTCGGGGTAGCGCAAAAACGTGGGTCTTTTGGAAAGAAAAGCTATTAACACGGAGTAAATATGAGTTTATTAACAAATTTTATCAACATATTGTCGATGTATTTAAATATAGATTTGACTCAAGTGAGATGAATTAATAAGTACTACTAACTATTCAGAAAGTAATATTGTCCTACATGGTTAAAGGCAAATGATAAAATCACATTATAAGGAACAAGCTGTAATTTTCTCCTTCAATACAACACATTTTGACAGACTTGTGTTTTGACTTTGTTTCCATCGAATATTCGTTTTTTTTACGTAACTTTTCTGCTTCTTTCTTCGGTGAGAAACAGATTCACGTCGAAATTACGACATTCCTTTCTCACAATAGGACATGATTATATATTAGTAATTACTTGAAAATTCAAAATGTCGTAATAAAATTAAAAATAAAATGGTAATTGCAGAGAGAGAAAGAGAGAGAGAGAGAGAGATGGAGAGAGAGAGAGGAAAATAGGGATAGATAGACAGACAGACAGATATATATATATATATATATATATATATATATATATATATATGTATATATATATATATATATATATATATATATTGTCAATAGACTAGAATAAATTTTCCCAAGACGGAGAAATTTAAGAAAAGTTTTCCACCGCTTTGATACTTCTTTATGATTATTAAAATTAAAATTGAACGAGATATTAAACCTTGTGTGTAGAATACTTATTTTAATATTGAATAATATCGATTACATGATTACATGTAATGATCATATATCAGTAGAAGGATATTAAAAATGAGATTAAAACAAAGGGATACGGTTGTCATAGTGTTGTCTATCATTTTCAAAGTAGCTCTTTTAAAGCAACATTTGGTGAATTTTGCCTTTCTTTAAAGCACATTTGGCATTCAGACATGGTATTTGGCTCTTTGAAAAGCCTAACGTAAGGAAAGAAAACACAGAATATTATACGGATTGAATACATCTTAACTGATATACACATACACAGGTCTACTATTATGAGAATCATTCAGATTTTTAATTCGATGCACAGTGATTCGGTGTATAGCTTAAACAGAGAACACATCCGATTATTAAAAAAAAAACTTTTAAAATTTCAAAGCCTCCTTAGACTTGTCACAAATTTCCGAAGGACTTCCGCACAGAAGTTATTTCTTCAGACTCAGAAAAAAATATATATATATAACTACTTCATTTACTCACATGAAATTAATATGCGAAAGTATAAATTTATGCGTAAACTTTAAGTATTTACTTCAAAAGTGCTCAATACGTAGGTAGAGCTAGTTAGTAAGGTATAAAATATATATGGCGATTAAGCTACACTGAATATTCGTGAAGAGGGCTAAAGTAGATGAAATTCGGAATATTCAGTGTAGCTTAATCGCCATATATATTTTATAACTCATTATATATATATATATATATATATATATATATATATATATTTAAATAAGAGGGGGGTCACCAACAATGTGTATTTTTTAACATTATTTTATAATTCCGTGTTTTGGTTTTTCATTGAAAATCATGTTTAGATCGTAGTAATAATGTTTTTAAATCATTGAACTCGTTTTTAACGCGTTCTAGACGTTCTGTGAAACGTCCTCTTCAGAAACTATTTAAAATGTTTAGAATATATTCAAGATGTGTTAAAAATGTAAAAGAAAATTTTCGTAGTTCTTTGAAATGTTTCCGAGAGGCGGAAACATGCTTCAAGGAGGTCTGAAACGCGTGAAAAACGATTTCAGTGATTAAAAAACGTTATTACAATGATTTAAACATAATTTTCAATGAAAAACCAAGACACGGAATAAAAATAATAATGTTAAAAAAATACATATGTCGATTAAGTGTACATATAGGTATATTTATATATATATATATATATATATATATATATATATATATATAAAGGAAAACGTCTACCTTAAACCACTAGCCTAGTTCTAAAACAGATCCTTTGTTCGATAAAATGCATGCCCATTGGCTGATAGGAAGGGGCGCGGTGGATACTAGAAAGCTGATTGGCTAACTAAAAGTCCTCAACAAGAAGAAACCACAGAATTCGCGCATAAGCCTGACGAATCCTATAGTGGATGAAACGCAGAATATTCAGTGTAGCTTAATCGCCATATATATTTTATAAATTACTATATATATATACATATATATATATATATATATATATATATATATATATGTATATATATTTATACAATTATTTCGCCTTTTAAAGAAATACATTCTTTAATGTTAAGCACTGTCTGCGAAATAAAATATGTTGGTCCGCTGGCCATTTTGCGATATCGCGATATCCTGTCGATACGTCAGCATAATAGTTTGAATTAACGTTAAGCTTTATTTAGGTTTAAATTTCCCACGCGAGCGGAGCCATAGGCGGCTTCGTATTGTTACTTGAACCTTTCGGCTAGTGCCACTCGTCACTTTTTGCACTGATGATTGCTAACATATGGAACACTAGTCTATGTAGGTATAATATATATATATATATATATATATATATATATATATATATATATATATATATATATACGTGTGTATATATATATATATATATATTCATATATATATACGTGTATATACAGTGATGATCATATTTATTGGCACGGTAAAATAAAAGTTAAATTTTGTCTAATAAATTCTAAACAAGGGATTAAATTAAAGAAAATAACAAAGTATATTATTTATTTTTAACTGGCCTTTCCGATGCAGCAATCGGATTTTAGAAAAAATAAATAACAAAGGAACAACAAACATAATTGCAAAACACCCTTGTTCAAAATTATTGGCACGATTTATATAATAATCAATTGTATAGCCTTTGGCCTTGATTACCTTCCTCAGTCGCTTTTCATAGTTTACAACCAAGTTGTTGCACTCTTCAGTAGTAATTTTAGCCCACTCTTCCTGACAATAATCCTCCAATTGAATAAGATTCTTAGGCTTCCTTTGCATCACCCTCAATTTTAATGTTCTCCATAAATTTTCAATTGAATTAAGGTCTGGGCTTTGTGATGGCCACTCCAAAACATTAATATGATTGTCCTCAAGCCATTTCTTAGTCAGTTTAGCCGAATGCTTTGGGTCATTATCTTGCATGAACCACCAACGACGACCAAGTGAGAGCTCTTTAGCAGAGTCTTTCAGGTTTTCATCCAATATTTTAACATAATCTTCCTTTTTTATGCTACCTGTGACCTTAACAAGTCGCCCTGGTCCAGAGGCAGCAAAGGATCCCCAAAACATCAAACTGCCTCCACCGTGCTTCACTGTGGGTATGGTGTTCTTAGGCAGGAAAGCTTCGCCAGATTTTCTGTAAATATAAGACACTTTATTATGGCCAAATAACTCTATTTTCGTTTCGTCAGTCCATAGAACACGTTTCCAGAATGCAACATCTTTATCAATATGACGTTTTGCAAAGGCTAGCCTTGCTTTCAGGTGCATAGGCTTCAATAAGGGAGTCTTTCTCGGACGACATGCTTTTAAACCAGCTCTCTTCAAAACTCTACCAACTGTATGTCGAGATACATTCACTCCAGAGGTGCTCTGTTCATCAACCATCTCCCCAACAGAGGTCCTTGGGTTTTGTTTTACTTGTCGAACAATTTCCCGTTCATCTCTTGGGGAAAGAATCCTTTTTCTCCCTCTACCCTCTAAACTCATAACGTGGCCTTGCGATTTGAACTTGTTTATTATGGCTCTAACAGTGGATTTGGGAAGGTTTAGCTTCTTTGAAATCTTATCATAGCCCTCCCCATTGGTGTGGCATGCTACAACAAGCTTCCTGACGTCTTCGCTGTGTTCCTTAGTTTTAACCATGGCGATTGAAAATTATAATTTAGTCACTTATAATAGTTTAAATAAATCGCTATCTAAAAATTATCTGAAAAAAATTATTCACTAAATTAGCGTTAAACAAGCATAATATGGCTATAAAAAAGTTCAGAAAGCACGTAAACCGGAAATTGATTGATATTATACTGATACTAAAAGAAAAACAAAGCCGTACCAATAATTTTGAACAAGGGTTTTTTGCAATTATGTTTGTTGTTCCTTTGTTATTTATTTTTTCTAAAATCCGATTGCTGCATCGGAAAGGCCAGTTAAAAATACATAATATACTTTGTTATTTTCTTTAATCTAATCCCTTTTTTAGAATTTATTAGACAAAATTTAACTTTTATTTTACCGTGCCAATAAATATGATCATCACTGTATATATTCATATATATATATACATGTATATATATGTATATGTATATATATATATATATATATATATATATATATATATATAATTATGAAACATTCGATGGTATGAATTTAAATTGAAAAAGAAAGAAAGCGTGATATTGAAGGTACCTCGACATTGGAGAGTCAATGTAACTCGGGCACAAACGAAATACAAAGATTAAGAACAATCAACGCTAATTTATCTTATATTATGGTGTACACGCATCGCTTTGACGTAGAAAAGGTAAATCTCATACAACTCATGAATAACAAATTTATATGTCCGTTAATTACATCTGCCCTTATTTTCAACTGCACCAGAAAAATAGAACAAAGAAAACGCTATCATTACATTTCCATACCCATCATAACTATTATTAATGAAAATAATTTAGACACCGGTCATTTCTAATTTGTTCTCTTGGTGTATATATATATATATATATATATATATATATATATATATATATATATATATATATATGTATGTGTGTGTGTGTGTGTGTGTGTGTGTGTGTGATGCGCATTAATATATATTTTATTTAATTTTATTGCATTTATTTAAACTTTTTTTTATTAAATCATTTCAATCTTCTTTCCTTTCGATAGTGTGTCACAACTCAAATCGGTTGTCAAGGCCGCTCGAGAAATGGTCGGACTTTTACCGCTACAGTAGATATCTCACTCCTGATGCAATTCTCTACCTATATAAAAGCCAGGTACAGCCAATGATGGGGGACTGTTGCCACATCTGGGCAGGAGCTGCTAGAAGCAGCTTATCTTGCGTTGACAGAGTGCAAAATAGACTTCATAACATAGTGGAGTATGCCCTTTTCTCTTCCCTGCAACCTCTTTCCCAAAGAAGGGACGTTGCAAGCCTGTCTCTGATGTATCCTTATTTTCATGGCAAGTGCTTGGCTGAGCTTCAATCTATGGTTCGCTCTTGCCAAACCTTTCCGAAAAAACACCCGTCTAGCTGAATCCACTGTGAAAAATTTCCCCCACTCTTTATCTGTGCCTAAATCAAAACGTGGATTCCATGAACAAAGCTTATTTCTTAGAACTGCACGCCTGTGGAACTCTGTTCCGTCTGCCTGCTTCCCACCGGACTACAACTTGGATGTCTTCAAGTCCAACGTTAAAAAATTCTTAATGAACCGCCCCTCTTAAGTAAACACTTCATCAAATCTCGACACTAACGTAATGCACTTACAATAACCCTTAACCCTGAGTGGCTTCCGGGCCTTGATAAGTGGTGATCACTGTGTAAAAAAAACAAAAAAAACACTCGTCTAGCCAAAATCAATAGCAATAATTTCCCGCACTCTTTATCTGTGCTTAAACCTTAATATACATTCCATGAACAAAGCTTCTTTCTTCGACCTGCACGCATGTGGAACTATCTTCTGTTTGCCTGCCTTTCAGCTGACTAGAATCTGATTGTCTCCAAGTCCAACGTAAAAAAGTTCTTGATGAACCGTCTCCCTAAGTAATCCAATTTACAAAATTCCCACTACTTATGTTTACTGAGCTTTAATCACATTAGCTAATGTATACCCATTATCCTTATCCTCGAGCGGTCTCCGGGCCTTGATAAGTGGCGATTCCTGTGTCAAAAAAAATAAAGCCAATGTTAGACGCAACCTTTAAATTTTAAATACATGTTCAACTCTAGCCGTTAACCAAAACAGAAGCTGCTATATAAATAAACGTCTGGATTTTTATTGGTTGAAACAGTTCGTTTACTGGAATTCAGTGATGGAGGGGAGCGGTACGCATAAAAGCTTTCAGCAAGTTGGCCCTGAAAGGGTTACGTATTCTCAGCTGATGACCCTACATTGTTTGGTAACTGGAGTATAATAATAAAATGATAGTCATCCCCCCTACATACACACACCTCACTCTCTTCGTCTTACATTTATTTCTTATATTGTTTCCCCCTCTCTCTCTCTCTCTCTCTCTCTCTCTCTCTCTTTCTCTCTCTCTCTCTCTATGTCTTTCTTGTTTTACTTTTTTCTTACCTGTTTGACTTGTAATTATTTACATCTTCTCGTTCTTCTCACTCCTGTTTATGGTATGTTTCTTTCCTCTAATCACCGAACTAAATCCAATGCAGGGATTTAAAGTGTTTACCGTTACAAGAAAGCAAGCCGCGTTATTCAAACAACACTGTAGTTTAACTATGGTTGACTAGTACAGTGCTACGCATCGACCAGAAAAAATCTTATTGGAATCCAATGAAAGAAACTACAAAATACCACCAGTCTCCCTCTGCTTATCCCGCCATTATTTCTAGTCGTTTGGGACTGATTGTCGTTTAACGTAAACACATTCGGTTCAAAAGAGGCCCTCGTGTTATTACATGTTCAATGTATCACTATAAACTTGAGAAAAAATGTTTGCGTATCGAAAAGCTACAAATTAAATATACATATTAAGCTAGCGATATTCTTCTTCTTTTTACAAAGGAGACGCCAATTATCAAAGCCCGGAGGCCACTCGAGGAGAAAAGGTTAATGGGCAGATATTAGTCAATAAGATAAGAGCGTTGTAATCATAAGTAGTGGAAATTTTGTACATTGGATTATTTAGGGGGGGGCGGTTTATCAAGAACTTGTTTACATTGGACTTGAAGACATATATTTTGGATTTTTTCGCAACAGGAGCCAACAAATTTCGCTTCAGAAATGCGGTTCGAATTGTGTAACACTTGCTTTACTATAAACTCTAGGCATTGGCACTCTTAAAGGGTTACTGTCTCATCTCTAGAAGCTGAAAATAGGAGCTAATGTACAGTTTTTTTAATCGGTTATATTTGTAGTAGGAGCCAATGTTCCTTGAAGTCAGGAAATGCCAGGAGAATGTGTGGGAATCAGTGAGATGCAACCGCTATACGCATATTAAACGAAACATGACCTTATTGCAAGTCTAAAACTGGCGCCATCAACAGATATATGTAACAACTTAAAAAGAATTCGCGTTTTTCTTTTTCTATTTCTTTTACTTAATTGTGAATTCAATCCAGCTCTTTTCTATTGTTTTCCTTCTTTTAATTTTTAATTCTTTTTCTTTGTAAACAATATTTTTTGTTCTATTATTTTATGACGTAGAAACGTGAGGAGTATATTGAAACGGAGGTGTAACCGGAGACAGGTAACCTTTTGCCGGGCAAACAATGCAGGTTTTATTTCCTGATATTTGATTCAAAATCGGTTTGTTGAGGAAAATATAAATGCTAGTCGGGAAGTAGAATTTACGTATTGTATAAAGGTCACAGGATTTAGTGAAAACGAAACGCATAAGGGTGCTAATTGTGTATTTGCACGGGAGAACATGAAACCGTCATTAAAGCAACGCGCACATACACACGAACACATGATCAGACGTTCAGGTATGACTTCTGAAACCGATCTAAATCAAATATTTATTGCTTCTAAGTAATCAAAGAAAACATAATTGTCTCTCTCTTATATTATAAATATATCTTTGACGTAAAAATACGTATTTCTGTGTGTGGGCGTGTGTATATATATATGTACGTATATAATTATATAATATATGTATACACACAGACATATATATATATATATATATATATATATGTCTGTGTGTATACACATACATATATACGCATATTTGTATACGTAATAAATATATACATATACAGTATATACATACATATACATGAATATATATACATATACATACATATAAATATATACATATATAATACATATACATACATATAAATACACATATATACACATACATATGTAAATATGCATATATATATATATATATATATATATATATATATATATATATATATATATAAATATATAAGTAGGGCTATGACAAGAGAATATTTTTTTGCATTATTTTGACTCTTGAGTAAATATCATGTTAATATTTTATATGTTTTTAGATAGACTGATGAGGTTCTCGGTTGCTTTACTGTGTCTAACTGTGTCGATTATATCAATAGTCAAAACAATGAAAAGAATATTCTCTTGTCATAGCCATATATATAAGCGCGTATATACATATGTAAATACGTACATATATAAACATGAATAGATAGATAGATAGATAAATACACACATACATACATGCATTTCTACATACATATGTATATATATTTATACATATATATATGTATGTATATAATAATGATATATATATATACATATATATATATATATATATATATTTGCGTAGATTACTGTTTTTAAAATAATAAATAAACAATAAGTCGAAATAAAAGGGCGACTTCCTAAGAAAATACCAGATCTCCTAGGCGGAGACGTTAACCTTAATATCCTTTAAAAAATCAAGAACAAAAACTACTTAAACCAATAAACGATACAAATTAAACAGTAAATTGTCTATGGCACCATCGCGTAACGGATTAAGGCGCTGGACTTAAATGCATAAGGTCCGAGGTTCGAATCCTAATAACAGTCAAGCTACGCTGAAGAGGTGTAGTACCTCGAACACGCGTGTATGTACATTACTGTTTTCAAAAATAATATTTATATTATATATATATATATAAATCCGTAATCCTGTCTGTCTGTTTGTTTGTTTGTTCGCAATTTGATTAATATATACAAAAGTTTCCGTACTTTACTCTTTCATTTATTTCTATATATAGCTTCATTCTTGGAAACTAGATACAATAAAAAGATTATGTCATTTGCATATGACATTAAGAAAAATCGATTTTATTAAATAGCGGTATCTTAATTAATGTTTCTAGCGAGAGAATTGTTTTCAGTGTTTTATTTAAAATTGTTTTTAATACATTTTAAACAATAATTATATTGATAACATTTATTTTTTGGGGAATTATTATTTCAACATCGAATTTTTAAAAAACTTTTAGAGTTATTTGCCCCTTAGAACCTTCCGATCATTTCATTTGTTTGTTGTTATTATTCTTTAAACAGCTATACAGAAATCGCAAATTTTACGATGTAACCCATCGTTGTTTAATACCTAAAAAAAATAGGATCTACTGCCCCCCTCTGAATTCCACAATTTACACTTTTCTTTCTTCCTTTTTTCACGTTAATCTCATCGATTACAAACTTTAATTTCTAATTAAAAAAAAAAGGTAAATTTTTACGTCGTGACTCAGCGTCTTTTAACCCCTAAAAAAATTAGGACCTACTTTTTGGGGGCCCTAATACGTTTAAACAATCTTTATAAATAATATGAAAGAAGTAATTTCGAAAAAAAGAAACTTAACATTTTAAAGTGGGGGATCACTTTTCTATATACATTTAACGTAAAAATGAACACCAATTTTTGCCACAAAGCATTCAACGAGATATATCATCTCTAGCATTTTTTTTTTCAAATTTAGTGATCGAGATAGATGGGGCAAAACATGACAAATACAGTTTTTTTTTGTTTGGTGGGCGTGGGAATTACATTTGAAACATAAAATAATTATAAATTTAATTAATTTTTATGACACCATTCTGTACTTTCACCTTGCACTTTTATAAACAAAATGAACCCCAACATATGACAAATTAATTTTTGTTATTTTGGAGGGAGATAACATTAGAAGCATAAAATGATGAAAAAATTTAATTTAATTGTTTTGAAATTAATTGTTGATAGATCTTCATTTTTTTAGGAGTTCTATCTACTTGGTTATTTTTATTTATTTATTTATTTTTGCGATCACGCGGGCATTCGCTGTTATCTTTAGTGAAGCAAAAGTTCTAATGATTTATTTTCAATTATTTATTTTTAGAGTGGGTATTTATAGTACTCAATATCCGGGAAATAGTTTCTTCTATCTGTATCCATTCTGCCGAAATATCTGGTGGAGAGGGTAGCAGGTACTTCTTCTTTTAAGGAACGAAATTTACATTTTTAGAAATTTACATGTTTTTATCCGTTCTTTTATTTATGGAATTGTTGTGAGGGTATCCATGTTACCCATGATGAAAATGATTAGTGTAGCAGGTGTGTTCCAAACGGAACTGTATGTAAACCCAGGCAACGCTGGGTACTCATGCTAGTATATATATATATATATATATATATATATATATATATATATATATATATATATATATATACTAACATGACCTGTTTTCCGTTGTCGCTCGGGAGAAATTAAATCGAAAGTAAGTTTGTAACTAAAAATAAATACAAGCGACCAACTAGCGCATCTAAAGCCAACTTTATGCTCACTTTTTTAGGCCCACTCGAGTTTTTGACTTAGAGTCAAGCTATCGTGTTTCATTCCTGATCATTACCCGAGTGGTCACTAGTGTTATTAACATTTAACAGTTCATGAATTTTGACATATAATCAAAGTTGAATATAATTTGAAGTAGATCTGACTCGACAGGTCACAATTTAATCTACTTTATATTTACATAAAGTTATGTATGTGTATATGTTGATATATTTTTGTATGTTGATATTTTTGTATGCATAAGATTAACCTCTAAAACAACTTATAGTTAGAAATAGCAAAACTAAGCTGTTGCGCACAAGACACCTAATATGGATCATATTTAATTTATTTTATAAACGAGTGAAAATTATAATTTCGATTAATTAATATTAGACATTTCTTTATAAATATCCTCTGAATTGTTTGTGTGAGTTTTTATATAAAATATGGTTTAGAGGTACAAGCAACGGCGCAATAGGATTTTACGGGGAAAAATATCACCAAAACATTCCATTAAAATATCCAAATATTTCATGTTCGCATTAATTTTAATCTACTGTCATTGAACATAAATTATGCAATATTTCTGGTATTTTAATTTCTTTTAAATATCTTAAGCTCATGCCTTAGATTTTAGGCATTTACAAAAGTTTAACCCGGGTAATCATGTAATCGATATTATTCAATATTAAAATAAGTATTCTACACGTGAGGTTTAATATCTCGTTCAATTTTATAATAATAAAAAAATATCAAACTGATGGAAAACTGTAATCGGGCTTAAAGTTCTCGGTCTTGGGACAGGTATTCTAGTTTATCTATAATATATCTGTCTGTCTGTCTGTATCTCTCTCTCTCTCTCTCTCTCTCTCTCTCTCTATATATATATATATATATATATATATATATATATATATATATATATATATATTATCATCTGGAGCTACTTTGTCAGTGAACATACCATACAGGAGTCTTGAAGATGAGGTGAATGACCGAAAAGGATGGAGATCAAGGTGTTTTGGAGGTCTCCAGAGGTTTCAGTCTGAAAGCTTAAGGCAACTGAAAGAAAACAGAGTAAGAGCAAAACGACTAGCAGCCGCGCCAATATCTGCAGCGTTAAATCCAAATTCATGTTCTATTGGTGGGCTTGTTTGCAAGTCCCTTGCTGGACTAAAAAGTCATCAGAGGCAAAAGCATAAATGAGTTTTAGAAATATGGGTTGTCCGAACCTCATACGTCGAAATCGACGGGAGAGTCCATCATATATATATATATATATATATATATATATATATATATATATATATATATATATATATATATATATATATATATATTCGGTATATTTAGCCAGCATATTCTCATTGAGACAAATGTTCTTGAAAAGCAAACAGTTCTTTTGTTTCACTATTTTCTTTTTTGCTTTCTCGAACCTCCGAATAATTCATTTTGTTTTGTTTTTTTTTTCAAAATCTTATTTAGGTCGGATCCATATGTTGTTTAACGAGTGCTTCCGATCGGAAAACTTTCATCATCCTTAGGCATATTATTTCTTAAAATTGCGTTATAAAAATTCCGTTTGGAATTATATATATATATATATATATATATATATATATATATATATATATATATATATATATATATATATATTCTCACGATCACGTAGTAGCTTATTAAGAATTGGGTGGGCGGACATTTTTTAACAGAAGGAGGAGGTTCACATTGAATTTGCATCAATTTTCCATACAAAAATACATATTTTAAATTAAAAATTTACGATACTAAGCATTATAAAATATTTCGACTACATTCGTAACTTACCTTATTTATCTGGAGCTACTTTGTCTTTATATATAACGCTTCAAGTATTTTCAATCTATTATATTATTTTTGCTTTTTAAGATATTAGTATTTCCAACCATGATTGTTCGGAATTGAGAATGATGGCAGCCATGTTTTTTTATGTTGCGATATATTTTATTATTAATTAGCCATGACGTGACCGTGACAAAAATAAGTATGTATAAGTAAAAACGTAATTTATATATATATATATATATATATATATATATATATATATATATATATATATATATATGAGCAAACAGTCAATAAAATATGTTAAAAACACTTTGAAATGAGTTAAAAACATATTTAATCTGAAAAGGAAACACTAGATAAATGGATAGTCCTTAATCCGCGGAGTTTCGAAGAAATACTCTCCTACTCATCAGAGGGTAGGAATTAGCAAAATGCGGGATCGGATTTTGCATGCAGAAGTATTTGATGAAACAACAAGTAAGTCAAAGATCTTACTTGAAAACAAAATAAGTTAAGCAGAGGGAATATGGTAAAGAAAAAGGTGATTACACATGAATGGATAGTCTGGTGGAAGATTAAAAATCCAGTGACGGTAAAATCCAAATGTAAAACTTCAAGTTAAAAGAATTTCTATTTGTACAAGTAAAATCCAAAGACAACCCGTAATTGGAAGAAGATGGTCCATAATAATCCAAAGGCAGAAATCCATGGAATAATTCACAAACATGTGTACAAGGAAAAAAATAATATTAATAAAAGAAAAATAAGATGTGCTTTTCACTCTACTTCCGAGACATAACTATAAATAAAAAGATCTAGGAAGAAATATATATATATATATATATATATATATATATATATATATATATATATATATATATACCTGGAAATATATTCTTTGAATTATATTTCAGTTTTTATTCATACCACAAGCGCAATGCAATTCCAGAGTATATATCAAATAAGCAACAAACATTTTTCTTTCTAAATTTTATGTCGACATCTTACAATTTATTCCTTTAAATACGATACATTTACAATTCTTGACAGCCCCTATTTCATCGTGCAAAATAATTAATTTAACTATCCAATGAATCTATTCTGCCCTTAACTCATCAAAAGACATAGCACCTATCACACCACTAAAAGAAAATAAAAAGCATATGGGAATGATTACAGAAACCCAAAATTGGGACATAATTTGCAACTATCATTTTATTTTTATTTTATTACGAATGTTCAAATAAAGTCACTAAAATTTGATGTATTGATGTTGATATATACTATCGAAAAATAGTTGATTAATTATTCTATTTATTTATATTTTATAATAAATAAATAATTAATAATTAAATAATTATTATATTTATTTATTCTTTATAATAAATAAATAATTGATAAATAAATAATTATTTTATGTAGTTCTTATTTATAATAAATAAATAATTAATTCATAAATAAATAATTATTTTATTTACTTATTATTCATAATAAATAAATAATTATTTTATTCATTTATTATTTATAATAAATAAATAAATAATTGATAAATAAATAATTATTTTATTTATTTATTATTTATAGTAAATAAATAAATAATAAATAAATAATAAATAAATAAACAAATAAATAATAAATAAATAATTGATACAACAGAGTTGTCGGAACATCCAAGTAAAGACAGAACGAAAACTGAAATATATATGCAAAATAGACTTTGTTGCCTGAAAGGGATACCCTTTTGTCTTCCCTGCAGCCACTTTCTAATAGAAGAGACGACATTGTCTCTGTTTATCGTAATGTTCATATCAAGTGCTCGTCTGAACTCCAATCTGTTGTCCCCCATTCGCAAAATTTTCACGAGAAACACTTGTCTAGCTGAAAACACTATCAATAATTTCCCCTACTCTTAATCTGTGCCTAAACCTATACGTAGATTCCATGAACAAAGTTTGTTTCTTAGAACGACACGACTGTGGAAATGTCTTCCGTTTTCCTGCTTTCCAGCTGACTAAAATATCGCCGTCTTCAAGTGCAATGCAAACAAGTTCTTGATGAGCCGTTCCACTTAAGTTAATAAATTTACCGAATCTCTACTATTAACGGTTTCTATGATTCTGATATTGAGCGCTCTTACATCCGTATCCTCGAGTGGTCTCTGGGCCTTGATAAGTAGTGACTCCTATGTAAATATATGTATATGTATATATATATATATATATATATATATATATATATATATGTGTGTGTGTGTGTGTGTGTGTGTGTGTGTGTGTCAGAAACATATTATAATAAAGACAGCACTCCAACTACTCATTAGAACATTTTTAAAAAATCACCGTTGAAGAAGATCACAGAGATTTAACTTTTCTAGTGATACCATGCCGCAAATAAGGAACAAGAATGAAAAACACAGATTTCCTTTCTGACGATGGCGTATGCCGTCGAAACTGTTGATTTTAAACAAAAACGTGTGTATTAAAAATAAAAACCTGCGTTCCACTTGTTTCATTAAATCAGCAATTTAGGTTAAAATTCAAACTGAACGTTTGAAAGTTGTGAGAAAAAGGTCTAGGAGACTCGCATACTAGCCATCAGTGTTCGGCACGCGACTGGTTTCCTGAGCAATCTGAGTGAGCTATTAAGCAATGGAGAAATCATGACAGAACCTCCCCTCATCATCGGTCTTGTTTGAGTGGGTTAAACATTCTACATTGTGAACATTGAAGTCTTAACATATGTCTCTCTCCACTTGGATCATCCGACCACCCTGTTGTATCAATTAAAATAAAAATGAAATGTAATAAGTAGGAAACGCGAGAATAACGTCAGGAATGAGAGTTCAATAGAACCGTTGTTTGAATTCGAATAAAATAAAACAAGCATCAAGTGCGCCTGAAACCAATTGAACTCTCATTGTTGACGTTATTCTCGCGTTAGATACGCACAGTTCAAACATGTCAAAATGCAACCGCAAAATACAACGCGCGACTCTATACAGACTTATTTCTCCAAATTTACAACGTAGCCAGGAAGAAGAAAAGGAAAGAAAAAGAAACAAAAGAACACACTGAAGATGGAGTCTACCTCTGAAATATATTTGTGATAAATTTCACACAAGTAAAATATTTGTTTATTTTCCTAATATTACGTTGTGATTTGGTTTCAAGCGCACCTGATACGTATTTAATATATATATATATATATATATATATATATATATATATATATATATATATATGGAAACTCACATATAGATTGTGTTCATCAAAATCTCGTAGTCGCAGTTAAAGTTCTTGCTTAATATAGATTATTTAAATGAATAGTTGTTAAAAATACAAAACACTTGAGGGATAGAACCTTAATAAAAGACAGATTTCTTTCCTTCCTGTCTCTTGGGAGGAGAGGGAGGAAGCGTACATTTTTGTCGTCCTGTTTAAATAAGAGAAATACTTCAAAATGTTGTTGGGGGAATTTTAAGCATATATAAAATAAAATAGACACGAGTATTCCCCTCTGGAAAATGACAGTCTAGGAAAAAAAAAAAAACACTGCGACCAGATATTAATCCCAAATTAGATACGCTACCTGCCAATATATGTTGCATGTTTTCCGGTTATTATCAATCGATTTAATTCAATATACTAAATCTCTACAATAATTTATAGGAGAAGAACGGGTCAACATGCGTCATACTTAAAGGTGCACGAAAAAGATTTACTCACTCATTGATATATTTCCCTTTTTCACAGTTAACACAGTCATCAAATATGCCATAGAGTGCAATTCTTACACACATCAGTGTTAATTTTTCAACGGTAAATACTGCTCATTAATAATCAAAATAATTGTTTGCCTTTGATACTATAAATTTGATTAGATCGATTATTTATTCATAAATAAAAATAAATTAAACCCACGTATCCACGTTACATTTACTCTTTTTTGCATTGACGTTTTTCACCTGCTTTTTTCACAAAGACCCATGGAGGCCCAGAACCAATAAATCAACTTCGCTTCCACTTTAACTTTTTTTTACGTTAAAACAGCATTTTGTTTTGGTTATTGGCATTCGTACAATACATATGCTGAGTCTAATATTATTTACAATAGTGGATAAGTTTAGCTTACATTTACATAGTAATAACGTGTATTCTTTCAATACAGAGTTCATATTTTTCAATATGGTAAACTTTAAAATAATTCCTCATATTATGATAGCTAGGAACACCAAGGAAAAAAGGGTGCTAATGCACTTATTAAAAGATTTTAATGCCTACATAATTATATTCTCTTCTCTAAATAAACTAACGCCGGCGATCTGGTGACCTTCCCATCTTTAGATCGATAATTTGATTTTTAAGCATCGGTAGACAAAAGAAAGAGATACTTGCTTTCTTTTTTATCTCTTGATGGGAGAGTGGGGACGCACACTTTTTTCGTCCTTATATTTTCTGTAAACATTATCATTCTGTTTTATTATAGGGAGTTCACGCCCTACCACAGTTCCACCAATACTGATCATGCTGCTTCATTATATAATTACACATTAATACTTATCCTGAAGTGACCTCCGAGTATATATATATATAAATATATATATATATATATCCCCTTAAAAACTTGTAATAGAAATATTCTCTCTATATATATAAACTGTAGCGTCTTTAAATCAAAAATACGCTAACGGAAACAATTTATTGCACGAGCGTCGCCCTTTTAAAATTCATCATTCAATAAAATAACAAGCTATAGCAAACATCTAAATGACTACTTTAAACAGAGTTCCTGATTTCAAAAGAAGAAAAATTAAAAGGTAACTATCTCTATATATTTTTAAATCAAATTTATTATGTAAATTCAAAAATATATATTTTTCTCTACTTATTTCTATCTCTAACCCATATTAATTTTCTTATAAATTTTAATTCCAAACCTTTTATTTCAATTTTTTCAGATTCATCTGCCTTACTAAAAGTAAGTATGCTAGGTTTATTTATGGTGTCTTTTAAATTCAATAAAAACCCTCCTAAATTTGCTGATGAAGAGACCTTGCTTACCAAAAAACTATATATAATTGTTCTACATAACTTCATGTATACCACAATAAAAAGCACGGATTTCCGAAACGATCGTACAGATAATTGATTTTGTTGTTGTTCCTTCTTATGAAACTGATTTTTAATTTAATTAAAATTTGATTTTTAAATTTTTAAATTTTTTTAAATTTTTAAATTTTAAATTATAAATCACATTACTTAATATTTAATTAGCTCTAGGCCATTTAACTATCGAGCTTATTATATATCTAAATTACAACGAGCACTTTCTATTTCCTGTATTTTAATTAAACTAGTAATTTCACTGTTACATTAAAATATACTCAGCTCTTTAGACTATTGTTCTAATCTCCTTTAAATTATATATATATATATATATATATATATATATATATATATAGCTACTTCATTTACTCACATAAATTAATATATGTAAGTATAAATTTATGCGTAAACTTTAAGTATTTACTCGAACAATGCTCAATAAGTTGGCAGAGCTAGGTTTTAAGGTATAAAGTATGATTCGTTAGGCATAAGCCTGACGAATCCTAGCGTGGATGAAACACGGAATATTCTGTGTATCTTAATTGCCATATATATTTTATAAATAACTTTTTATGTATATATAAAAAAAAATATATATATACATGTATATATATATATATATATATATATATATATATATATATATATATATATATGTGTATATATATAGCGGGAGATAGAGAAAGATAGAGAGAGAGAGAAAATGACAAAAAATATATTCCAAAATTCATGATGTTGACCATCTTAGAATTTATTTCTTTAATTCATTTGGCATATACAATTCTGTACAGTATCTGTTTTGGAGCGAAAAATCATATATACGGCAAATGCTTCATATTTTATTTTATAACTTACTATATATATATATATATATATATATATATATATATATATATATATATATATATATATATATTTATATATATATATATGTATATATATGCATGTATATATATATATATATATATATATATATATATATATATATAGAGAGAGAGAGAGAGAGAGAGAGAGTAAGTTATAAAACAAAATATAAAGCATCAGCCGTATGGTGAGAAGCCTTGACTGTCATTTGGGCGGTCGGGTTGCCTGTCTATCCGCTCCGCACTAATTAGCTTTGAAACAGCGAAACAGTACTATATGTGGATGACTATATATATATATATATATATATATATATATATATATATATATATATATATATAAGCGGTGCCCCCCAAGTAAAAAAATCAAAGAAACGAGTAAACAGTAGAACAAACAAAGAATAAACTTTTCTTCAAAAATAAGAAGGAAAAGGCTTCAATGCAAAAAATGAATAAAGGTAAAGAAGACGACGAAGGAAATAAACTAAAGAAACATCGAAAACAAAGAAAGAGTGAAATTATATGTCTATGAATGGAAAACAATGGAAAGCAAGAGTGTAACCAATAGTAGTACTTATAAGCATTAAGCCTTCGTCTAGAAGATTCTGCTAGGAAGTAGCGAGACAAAGTAGTTCCGCGTCACTAATTAGCTAAACAAATTAATTCAACGATCAGGAAAACGAGTTGAAACCTTTGATGGCGAGATTAGGCTGAATCACTTTGATCTCGGCTCAAATCGCCTTGAGATTTCTGACCAACGAAACGAACTTTACCGTGACCAATCATTGTTTTATTATGTAAATCAATCGCGCTGCTCACTCGATAGAGGCTTCTCCCGGTTAGTGACACCGTTCTCCTTCCTGTACTAACTCACTATACATAGGAAACTGAGTAAAAGTCATTGGATACTAATTGAACGTATCACGCGTTAGTCAAGGTAAGATAGAGACACTAAGAATGGCTGATTATTGTTGATGCGTTATAAATACCGAGATTATTATGTTAGGTCCTCGACTTAAATTGGGACTAGATTCTGTACACGTGTCTTACTTGCTTTGGCCACGTTTGCTTAACCTTTATATGATGCTGAAGTGCAGAAATGTATTTCAATGCATACGATCAACCTCCATATCTCTCTAAAATAGGGAATCTACACCAGGAAAATGTATATTAACGCAATGAAGTGGACAATCGCTATACACCCTTTTTCTGACTGAAAGACACTATAATCTCTGAAGCCGGATGGCTTAGTTCAGATGGACGTTAGCAGACAGAGACAAATGTCTGACAAATTCTTCCGAGAATAAAACGCAGGATATTCTGTGTAGCTTGATTGTCATATATAGTTTTATAACTTACTCTCTAGCTCTACCTATATATCGAGCACTTTTGAAGTAAATACTGAAAATATGCACATAAAATTATATTTTCGTATATTAATTTATGTGATTAAATGAAGTAGTTATATATATATATACATATATATATATATATATATATATACATGTGTGTGTTGCACTGATGCTTCCCGAAAGGATGAAATATGAAATACTCGTGTATGTAGGTATTAATATGGCATTCAACTACATAATTGCGAGAAATATTGAATCTTAACTTGAATGTTTTAATAGAAAACGAGAATCATCAGCTGTTGTTGGTCATGTAACTGTCTCGAAGATCTCCCTCTCTCTCTTTCTCTCTCTCTCTCACTATATATATATATATATATATATATATATATATATGCAAAAAGGAAAAATATAAATGTCTATGAATACATAATAACATTTATAATGAGTGGAACTCGTCATCAAAACAGGTCAAAGCGCGAATTTCTATAAAAATATTGTTTATGTAAACAATGCCATGTTTCTATGCTCAAACCATTATTTAATGACATGGCTTAAATGTATTTGACAAAATTGCACAGGTGTGTAGAAATGTTATGATTTTTACTACTACTACTACTACTACTACTATTAATAATAATAATAATAATAATAATAATAATAATAATAATAATAATAGTAATTCTACTTACATTACTACAAAATATGCTGGGATTATGGATATTTTTCTCATTTGAATTCATCCAAGGAAATTCGGATCCCCACTGGGCCAGTCCAATCAGATTGTTTTGATGCTGCGACTAATAATCTGGCTAAATATCCGTACCCTCTTTTTCAAGCCATCTTAAGAGATTTTCTATCTATTCCATGGTATTCCCAACCGGTCACCGATTAACAACACTACATGTTGAACGTCTCTTAACTACAACGATTTTACTCAGACAAGTGTGTCAACATGGCTGTAATTGGATTCTACTAACCAGTTCTATTGAAAACAAAGAAAACGCAGATGCTCCAAAATGACTGGATTTCATTAAGACTTATACGTATCGGTATTAACTGTATTTTTGCTTTCTCCATTCTATTGTTCTTTGTTTATGGACGTATGCTTTCTTTCTTTCTATATTTTTTTATTTCCTTTAATCAGGTAATTATTGGTGTATTCTCGACAGTATGCTATTACTACTATCACAACTACTACTAATGGTAGGACCCTTCTATCGCTCCAGTAGATATCTTACGCCGAATGCAATTCTCTTCCTATATAAAAGCCAGATACGACTAATGATGGAGTATTGTTGCCACATCTGGGCTGGAGCTGCTAGAAGCAGCTTATGCTGCCTTGCCACAGTTCAAAACATACATCGTAGTTTAGTGGGAAATGCCCTTTTCTCTTCCCTGCAACCTCTTTCCCACAGAATAGATGTTGCGAGCCTGTCTCTGATTTATCGTTATTTTCATGGCAGATGCTCCTCTGAGTTTCAATACATGGACCCCTATCGCCAAACTTTCACAAAAAAAAACGCTCGTTTAACTAGAACCACTACCAATCGGTGTTTATAAAAGCAAATCCGTTGAGATAGATTAAGATGGCATTTTCTGGGTGGAAATGGTAAATAATATTTTTAAAAAATGTTTATACTATTAATAAAGTATAACATCAACCTGTGTTGAAATTTTTTTAATTTAATTTTTTCCCACGGTCTGTATCTGTGCCTAAATCTAAATGTACTTTCCATGAGCAGGGTTTCTTTCTTAGAACCGCACGCCTGTGGAACTCTCTTCCGTTGGCTTGCTTCCCAGCTAACTACAGCCTGATTGTTTTCAAGTTCAATGTAAACAAGTTCTTGATGAACAGTCCACCTATGTAATCCAACTTACAAAATCCCACTACCTATGTTAAAAACGCTATAATAGCATTGACTATTGTGTACCCAGTAACACTTATCCTCGAGTGGCATCCAGGCCTTGGTAAGTGGTGATTTATATGTAAAAATAAAATAAAATAACATTATTTCTACTACTTTTACTTAACTACTGAAGCTGCTAATAAGACTACTACTAATACGATTGTTAAATTAGTATTAGTCCTCTGAATACTGCTACTATGACCACTTTACCAAATTTGTAGGCCTTCAAACTGATTCAAATTTATAATGAAGATATTTATGTTAAATAAATAGTATGTGCTTCATCAATGTGCAGCATTGTGAATCCCAGCTTAATTGCTATATAGGTAGTTTTAGAAAGCGAGCATTTTTTTTCACTTTGACTCCTATTATGACCCCTTAAAATTTATTGTTTTGGGTTCAAATACAGTGATTAAGTTAGATCCATGTCAAAGGAAATTATATCAAAAATATCATTTGTACCCAGAAGTTTGGGAGGAGTTTGGTCGAGTTCTCAAAGATCAAATCGTTGAACTTTGACCCCTTAACAGTAATTTTTTTTGGCTGAAAACCGACCACAAAGATGTTCCCAAATCTCAGTACCCTGTATATCCAATTTCGAGTCTGTAGACTAAAAATTGACAGAGTTATTGCGTAGGGAAATGTACACAGACACACCAACAGACAGACACTTTCACTTTTATAGATATAATAGATAGATAGATAAATCAGATATGATTATATTACAGAGTAATACATTAGCAAACTATTATTATACAAATGATAAATTACAAAAATTCACTAAAACTATGTTCTAAAACAGCAAGGGATTTTCTTTGATTATAACCGTTTCACAATTTTAGAAATTAGATAAAGCGGCCATGATGAAATTGACACTTTCTTTGTACCGAACACTTGTGATTTCGGCTGATCTATGTCGATCAAAATAAAAGAATTGCTTCAGACAATTAGAATTTTTGTTTGGGGTTATAAAACTGTTTATTGGATAGCGTTCGTAATACGTATTATGATTCTTGCACTTATTTACTTTGCTTCCCCGCAAAAGCAGAAAAGACAAATAAAGCCTGCAAAAATACTTTAGCTATTTTAATGTTTATCAATAGGCATAAAACATAACGAATTACGTGCATCTTAATGTGAAATAAACTTTAAACATCCCTGCTGTTATTCATTTATTAACTCTTAAAATATTTTATCAAATCTGAATGCATTCTATATATAATAATCATGTTGACAGACCGATTCCCGTAAAATCATCGAAGTTAAGTAAAGTTGATCCTGGTCAGTACTTAAATGGGGGACAATTTGAGAATTCCAGGTACTGTATGTACTCTCTGCTTATCTCGGCATTGTATCTATTCATTCTTCTTACATCTACTCAAGCAGTACCGATTCAAGAGAGGTGTGGTTGGAGATTGCTCAAGCTTTGCTCTATACTTACATGCGAAGCTACCGTTAAAGAGGGTATCAATTGTCTTTCGAGATTGAACGGAGGCAATGATGATGATACATTGAAATTTGCCATCAAATCCCATCCATTAAAATATTGCAACTTTTGAGAGATTGAAATCAAAACTATATTGCCTTACAAAATATTCATAGTTTACAAACAAGTCGTTTTGATTAATAATTTTGAAACGATAGCATAGTAATTAAATTTAACTTTCAAATTCTTATGAGACAAAACTCGTCACTTATGTTCCTCTTTCTCTGCCATTTTCTCGTGTTCACCTCCCCGTTTATTCTACTCTTTCTTCTTTTCCTCTCTATGGCCGTACGCCCACAAATCTTAAGTCCTGTAAGGGAAATAACTCTGCAAAAAAATCAGAATTACTTCGCCTTATTTAATGAGATTAAAAATTGTGTTTAATTCTGATAACATTAAATGTTGTATTAATCGTTTTCTATGACATTAAATGAAGTATTAATCGTTTTGTATAATTTTTTGTTATTATTTCCGGGCTTAATACCGGTTAAATAAAATATAAGGTTCGTTTTTTTTTATTAAGTATTAGCGAGATATACTTTTTTTATCTTTTAACATAGATGAGAGAAATTATATAAATATATTAAAAAAAATAAAAAACGAAAACAGATAAATAGAAAGATAGAAAAAAATCCAACAATTCCCGGGCAATGTCTTGAACGTACATCTAGTGAATTAATGAAAGTTGCCGACGTAATGCCAATTACAGACAGGCACAAAGCTCTGCTATGATATATAGTAATTTTGTGAAACATTAAAGTCGGGCATATATAGCATTTAAACTGATATTTCTTACTTTTAATCTGAATAGCCAATCTAATGTTTTATGAAATTTTAAAAATTGTATTTAAATAGTATTCAAGCTGATATTCTAAATAATCAATTTCAAGTTTTGTGTCATTTTGAAATTGTAACTAAATAGCATTTGAGCTGACATATCAGACTTTTATTCTGAATATCTAATTTTATTTTGTAACGTTTTAAAAAATGTACCTAAATAGTACTTAAGCTGATATATAAATATTTTTTTTCTGAATAGCCATGTTTTTTGTAACATTTTAAGAATAGTACATAAATATCATTTAAGCTGATATGTTAATATTTTATTCTGAATAGCCATTTTTTTATTTTGTAACATTTCAAAAATTGTACGTAAATAGAATTTAAGCTGATATACAAACTTTTATTCCGATTAGTAAATTTCAAATTTTTTTAGTAGAATTGAAGCTGATAGGTACATCTATTAGTCCTAATAATCATTTTTGTTATTATACTTTAAAATTGATACAATAATAAGGGGCTTCAAGGTAATCTATTCAAAACATAATGTAGCCTTGGAGAATAATTAATTTAATCGACATTTTTCAGTTCTGAACGCAAAATCTAAATCGAATAACTCATATGTTAAATATAAATAATATAATACTTGCCTACTTAATTTTGATTTTTTTCTGTATAAGTTTATAAAATGTGCAAATATATAAATAGCAACCAGGCCGCCCGGCGTTGCCCGAACCTAAAACATCTTTTTATGAGAACGATGTAATATGGAAGTGAAAAACTATCGCTCACTGCTGTCAAAGCAATAAAATATGTCCTGGAAATAATTACCTTGCCATAATATTACTACTTACATTAATTTCTACTACCACAACTACTATTACTTTGCAATAACATTTACTACTACTACTACTACTACTACTACTACTACTTCTTTTACTTAACTGCTACAACCGCTAATACGACTACTCAGGGAGATTTTTCCAGCTGATGAATTCAGATCTCGCAGTTCTCTGTAGACCTGTGATGAAAGCAAGATATAATGCTATGACTCAGAGACCATGAGACAGAGTTCCTGGCTCTTCCGGGTTCAAGAACACAGGACAGAGAAAATCCACATTGAAACGTATGATAAACCACTTTTTGACAGTACGATCTACATGTATTGGGCATTTTATGAATTTTATTTGTATTTTTCATTGAAAGTTCGTATCGTTTTAAAAATTTAATTTTTATTTAAAAGAAATTATAATTCGAATCCAATTCGAACTACAATTTATAGGAAGCCGACATTTACTGGCCTATATGTGCACTGGTTGTCTTTTGTACCAAAATCACGAAAGGTCGGCTTAATTAATACTTTGGTATATAGAGACCTGATGATTTGTTCGCCTAACAGATTGGACGACGAACTCGATAAGATCAGGGAAATATTCATCAAATAATGGTTACCCTGTTCACCTTATTGATGACTGTATTTTCCAAAAGGTTTCGGATTTTAAGTCCCCTTAAAAGTTTGGAACTTTGAAGTGCCCGGTGTATTTAAAATTACCGTGGATTGGGGAAAAGAGTAACAGACTTTCCAAACAGATTCACAGAAGTATTTACGACTGCTTTTATTCTGTGTCCTTGCGTTTGGTATATACTACGAGCCCTGCATTTCCTTCTTTTCGTAAGGATAGATTGCCTTACATCCAAAATAGCAATATTGTATATCAATTCAAATGCCAGTGCGATGCTTGTTGTTGGGCGAACATCCTTGCATCTTTTGACTCATATAAACCAGCATGTTCCATCGAAGATAAGACAAGAGAGGATGGGGTCTGGTAGTCTCCCACCTTCTGCAGCCTTGGACTCTTCTATTGGCCAGCATTTGGTTGACAACCCGTGCTGCGCCGATATATATAAAATTGAATGGTTCGAGGTGCTACATAGAGCGGACTCCAGAAAACAGTTAAAGATTTTGGAGTCTGTCTCTATTGCAGTGCGAAAACTTTATTTGTGCCGGCAGAAAGAAACATCTAACACATTGTTTCTCTTTTGGGGAACTGTGAATCTTTTCTCCGTTTTTTGGGTTTTTTTTTCCTCGTTGTGCCATTATTTTAATCGTTTTTTAAACGTTAATAAACTTTATTTTAGTGTCCCCGTAATTTTTGGCACATTCAATAGTTCCACATCAGAACTCTTTACTTTCGACATAGTATTATTTTTACGCTATCGATTTTCTCCTGATGAGATGATAGCTGAAAGAGATCTCGAAGGACTTCCCACCATTATATTTCAAACTTTATTTAAATTCTGTACCTCTAAACATTTATTTATATATGTATACATATATATATATATATACATAAATATATATATATATATATATATATATATATAGGTGCACTGATGAGTGGATGATTATATATACATATATATATATATATATATATTTATATATATATATATATATATATATATATATATATATAAATAAATAAGGGAGTAGTCACCAACAATGTGTATTTTTTAACATTATTTTATTATTCCGTGTCTTGGTTTTTCATTGAGAATTATGTTTGGATCATTGTAATAATGTTTTTAAGTCATTGAAATCGTTTTTACGCGCGTTTCAGACGTTCTGTTAAGTGTCCTCGTCAGAAATTATTTTCAAATGTGACATATTTGTAAATAATTCCCGACGAGGACGCTTCACAGAACGTCTGAAACGCGCGTAAAAAACGATTTCAATGACTTAAAAACATTATTACAATGATCCAAACATAATTCTGCAGTTGTTGTGATTGCTATTGTTGTTGCTGCCGTTGATTTTTTTGTCAGTGGTGGTGATGAGCATTATGCATTAATTTTTTATATAAATCGGATGATTATTGTTGGCATTTGGTTCACCGATATCTTTCTTGAGAGAATCTAACTAGACAGATATCGAAGAAGCAAATGCCAACACTAATCATCTAATTTATATGAAAGATATCGGACACTAAAAGTACAGCGTGAAGGTTGTCACGTGAAAGAGCTATTGTGGAACGAGCTGGATTCGAACTTGTTATACCTAGGTGGTCAGTCCGTGTTGTTAGACACTTAGCCATTTTCAATTCTCTGTTTCTTCTGTGTGAAAGTCCGGTTATTATGGTGGACGCAAAATAGCGCGGCTTTTTTCCACTCACGACATCAACACTTTTAAGGTGATGATTGTAAAACTCTACGGTGACAGATTCACAACGCTCCCATCAAAATGGTGATCCGCTTTAGGTAATCAGACAAAAATGGTTGCCTAATTATCGGATGCATTTTTCATTTAACCGCATCACATCAGTAGAAAAAAAAAACAGCATTTTTGTTCAATAAGTGTTATATAAATGCCAGTGAATAAACCAAAGAGAAAATATAAATTAACGCGCCAGAACAAATGTATGAAAATAGACAACGAAAAAAACAAAAAAAAAAGAAACATGGCGGACGAGCGATAAACAGTATAATGGCCAAAATAAAAAAAAGGAAAGTCGTTTGAGTACAAACTGTACTGTCGGGCGCTACGGCGTTTTGTTATTAAAAATTAAAGGATCATACACTGTGTAATGTCAAAGGACCGCTGCAGAGGTGTCCTGAAAAGCACTTTCTGTATAGAGAAATGCGAATAAACCCAGTTATTGTCGCAATGATAGCTCGGACCGACATTGGATGCATTATAAATGTTTCTAGTTTTATATTCACCAAATCGTTTTGACAGCTCGAATCCCTGGCGTCAGAAGCCGTCAAATAAATGCCGCCTCTATTAACGCGCCTTATTTTTCAGATACCATTCTTTTTGTTTTAAATAAAATTATTATTATTATTAGTAGTAGTAGTAGTAGTAGTAGTAGTAGCAGCAGCAGCAGCAGCAGTAGTAGTAGTAGTAGTAGTAGTAGTGGCGGTGGTGATGGTAGTGGTGGTGATGGTGGTGGTATTGTTGTGCTATTGTGCTGCTAGTTGTAGCGTAGTCGTATTTTGTAATCCTACCGACTGTTCCCCTGGGAGAACTGATTATCACACATCGGATGAGACAACGACTATAATTGTTAACAATATAAAAGCAAAAAAAAAAAAAAATTGGCAGTCATTCTTGAAAGTCCATTTTATAATAATTGTCTTCGATTTGTGAAGTTTCCCAAAATAGTATTATTGGCTCACAAGGAACTTTCACACGGGTTATCAAAGATCTCTCCTTGAAAACAACCCGTTGTGTTGCCGGGAAGCCGAGTGACAACAAGTCTCCCCAGATTTTCAGTACTCTCCGCTTGTTTCAATGACATTTGCAAATAAATTTGCATTATCGCAACAGTAGCTGCCATGGATTTCTCGTTGACAGCAACCATTAGTCTTCACTAGAATTTGAGTGGTAATAAGCCTCCTCAAGAACCCATTTCTCTTCGCACTTGTCCAGTGAAGGACTGGTTAATGCTCTCTCCTCAGTCTTTCCTTCCTCCTTGACTCTATTGACTCTACTTGGCTATTCGGTCCCACTCTTTTTTATTGGGGGGGGACAGTGATGTGGTAATGGGGAGATGGCGGTTAAGAGAACTTATAGATATGCACCTTCAATGTCCTTGATTGCATGTACCGCTTCATGTTTTACCTCTGCAGCAGTTTGCTTGCCACGCGCTTGTGGCTCATATGTGTTAATCTCCAGATTCAAGGGGGTTTCCTTAATAATTCAGCTGTTTTCATTATAGGTGTTCGTTGTATTTTTCCAGTCATTCCTCTATTCCAATTTCTTCCATTTTTTTGTTTAAGTTTTTCGGGATTATTCCTAGTGCTCCTACTATTATAGATATTATTTTGTTTTTCTTCATCATCTATACCCCTTTCAGCTTTCTGGCTAGCTCTGTGTATTTGCTCCGTTTCTGTTTATCTTTGATATTTACCCTGTGGTCAGCTGGGACAGCAAATCTACGATTTGACAGGACTTTTTTTTCTTGTTAATTATTACGACATCCGATCTTGGATAGATTTATCAGTTTGCATGTCCATGCCTAATAGGATTTTGTTATTCTCGTTTTCAAGTACTGTTGCTGGCTTATGTTTGTACCATTTGTCTGTGCGTTCGAGATGCGGTTGCTAGCATTCCCAGTGTACTGTTCTTCATACTTAGTCGTATTTGTTCTGGTATTTATTTTCGGCTAGTCTGTTGCATTCACTTATTATATGGCTTATCGTTTCGTCTCTTTGTCCACAGAGTCTGCCTTTACTTTTTCTTGCGTTTTGCCGATCGTTGCTTTGATGCGGAATGTTCTCATCGAGTTATCTTGTGCTGCGGTTATTAGGGATTCAGTTTCCCGGCTTACGTGTCTTTTTCACACCCAGGTCCAAGAGTCTTCGTTACTGTAATCTTTTGCCATCTTTGTTAATCTTCTGTGTAGTTGTTTTTCCTCCTATTCTTTTCTTGTATTATCCTTTATTTCTATGTTTTCTGTTTTGTCGATTTTTTCAGTGTCTCTCGCTGCCGCGAATATCCTTTCAGTGTTTTGAATCATGCATGTTTCTAGTTCCTTTTATGCTATGTACACAGTCTTCTCTATAAACTAGTCCTCTCCCATCTTCTTTCATTTTCACATATAGTCGGTCAACGTCGTCCTTTGAGTGTAGTGATTTGTGCATGTTCATGCGTTTCCTGGTCTTCCGATCGAGCTATGTCAGTTCTTTGATAACACATATGAACGACCTGAGTATCTTACTAGTGACATTGCCCTGTTATTAGGTATCTGCTATATACTTTAGTTTCTCGAAGTTTTCTTGTTCTCCTGGGGTATTTCTTTCCAATTCCCTCTTTCAGTTCTGTGGATTTGATGGTGCCTGCTTCAAGAACTTCCAATATTTATAGGCGTCTTGTTTCGCTAGGGACCTCAACTCCGTTTGGTTGGGTAGTTCCATGCCTTCTGTTGTCTCCAGTTTTCCCTTTCTTATAACTAGTAATGGCCATTTTCCATACCAAATTCCATGTTAATATCCTCGCTATAGATCCTGGTAGTGTTTATTAGTGTGTCTTGTTACTTCGCGGTCCCTGCAAAACGTTTCAGGTCGTTCATGGACATTAGGTGGTTCATTTTTTCTTCTGTATTAGAGAACTTGTATCCAGCTTGGCAATTTCTCAGTATATTCAGGGGCATCATGGCTATGATGAACAGCAATGATGATAGTAAATCTCCTTGGAAGATGCCTCTTTGTGTGTTAATTTATGTTATATGTCGTCCATCTGCTGTCAATTCCAGTGTCCATGTCCTCATTGCATTTTCTATCGCGTTGATGATCCTGTTTGGTATTTTATACATTTTAAAGCATTCTATTATCCAAGCTTGCAGGATTCTGCTGTACGCATTTTCATACTCGATGCATGCCATGGCCAATTTCTTTTTCTATCTTTTTACCTATTTTAGGATCTTTCTTCTATGTGTAGCAGATCATGTGTTCCGTTCTTTCCTTTTTGGCATCCTTTCTGTTCTTCGAGGAGAAGTCAACGATTATTCAAGGAGTCGTAGATTTTTTCCATCAGTTGCACTGTTTGTATTTTCCACATAGTGGGTAAGCACGAGATAGAATTATAGTTGCTGGGGGGGGGGGGCGGTTCCTTTCTCTGTGTCCTATTTTCTCAGTGTAGTTCTGTCTTTTCTCATAAAATCTGGCGCATCTGTTTTGTCTGTACAGCTTCACATGTTTGGGCCTTTAGTGTAATGCTGTGAATTTTTTGAACCAGTATGCATGTATCCTGTCGTGTCCTGGTGCTCTCCAGTTTGCCATTTGTCTTATGGTTTTCGTCGGGGTTTCTTGCTGATTTCATTCTTCGATTTGTTGTAGCTCTTCGTTCATGTCTTTCAGTCATTCGGCATTTCTGCTGTGTTCCTGTCGTTCTTGCTATATCTTACTCCAATAGTTTTATTTCTGTCAGGTTTGGTCGTTCCGTTTTTGTTTTGTTTTTTTTTTTCGTTCACATTTTGATAGAATTGGCTTTCATTGTTTTCAAATGTTCTGTTCTGATTGCACTCTTCAGGTGTGTATCTCCCTTCTTTTGCTGATATTTTTTTGTTTCAGATCTTTATGTTTCTTGTTTAGCCTCTCCTTGCTGATCACATTTTGAATTTTCAATGTTCTCCACGTCGCTTTCTTCCTGTTTATCTTTTTGGCTTCTTTTTTATGTTTGTTGATATGGGTTTCTAACCTCATTTTCCATCCAAGTTTTGTCGATCCATTATTCCCTTGACTTTTTTTTTCTGTTCTGAAATTCATACTTACTGTCTTAGCGCCTGCGTAGATTAAATTGTTTAGGCCATTAATCGTATCTATTGTGTTGTGTGGGAGGAGCTTGTTAACGTTCTCTGTTTCTGTTTTTAATTTCTTCTGCTCTTGGTTCCTTAATGATGGGAGCTTTCTTTTTTCCTCCTTCATGAACTGTATTAGTTTTTTTCTGTTTCTTCTGCTTCATCCTCTGTAATCTCTGCGTCATTGTTCTCGATTTCTTCGTATGTAGAATCCAGTACGTGTAGCTTCATCGCTTGTACTGTCTCTACTTTTGGCACATCTACACGTGTGGTTCCAGTGGGGGATGCTTCGTACTCAATTTTATTATTTATTTTTCGCTGTATTTTCGTTAATTCAAGTTTTGAGAGCCAGCCTCTCTGGAGTATCAGTCTTGCTGGGTTCGCAATCTTTTGTTCTCTCATATGATAGTCAATGGACAGGTTCCATAGCTTTTTCATTCATTTGCGATAATCTCCATGTCTATATTTGGGATGGCTTCTATAACATTCCATTACGAGTCTATTCTCTTTCGTTGTCCATTTCTTCTTTCGGGTTTATCATTTTTATTGGTTATTTTGGCTGTGTTCTTTTCTGTTTTGTTTTTTTGTTTGTTTGTTTTTGTTTTTTGTTTTTTTGTTTGTTTTTGTAGGTATACTTTTGGTTCCTGGAATTAGAGATTATACTTACCTGTTTATCGTCCGGGTTATCTGTGTTTCTGAAATTAGAAAGTGAGCCAACATTCGCAGGATGACGATATCATGCTGGCTACCGAGATATTTCATCCAGATCTTTCTTCTGGGTCCCAAATCGTTATTATTATTATTATTATTATTATTATTATTATTATTATTATTATTATTATTATTATTATTATTGTTGTTGTTGTTGTTGTTGTTGTTGTCATTATCATTATTAATATTATTATTATTATTATTTTTTTAAGTTAAGTTTTAGTTATTATTATTATTTTTATTATTATTATTATTATTATTATTATTATTATTATTATTATTATTATTATTATTATTATTATTATTATTTAAGTTATCGCCTTTTTGCCTGGCAGTTCATATTGACGATTTTATACCCAGTAGGCTGATCATATTCACTGACCATAGGATATCAGCATCTTCTTTTCTTAATATTCTAGCACTTTCGACAACATTCTGACGGTTCGAACAAAGCAGTTCTCTGAAGTACTCCAACATTGCATTTGACTCCAATTATTATTTACTCACAAGGAGTAGCCACACTTGTTGCAGTCTCTGGGATCCGAATGACAACAAATCTCCACAGATTTCCAAAAGCTTTCGATAAGCTTTGTAGATGAACTTGCGTCATCCTAGTAGCGACTATTAGTGTTCACTGAAATTTGGGTGTCAATCAGCTTTCACAAAGTCTCAGTCCTCTTTGCACTCATTCAGGCAAGATTTGCTAGCGCTTTCTCTCCTCTGTCTTTTCATCCTTCGTGGCCCTTATCATTTATTTCATGTGGCGCCAGTTTATGTTAACACACGCAAAAATGAGGTAGCAAGAGTCCCGGTAGGGGTAACTTACAATTATATAATTTCAGTTTTTATGATTCCATGTGATGTTTTTTCTTGTTTTACATCAGTAGCAGCTTCTGCATATCCGGCTTGTGCCTGTAGCCGATGTGTGTTAGCCTCCACATTCAAGGGTTTTCCTAAATATTTCTGCAGTCTTCATAATTGTTATCTGTTGTATCTTCTCAGCCATTCCTCTGATTCCAATCTCTCCTATTCTTTTTTCAAAGTTTTCCTATATTATCCCTAGTGCTCCTACTCTTAGTGGCATTATATCAACTTTCTTCGTCTTCCATATACCTTTGAGCTCGCTGGTCAGTTCCGTTAATTTGCTTCGCTTCTCTATCTCCTTGCTATTCACTTTGTTGTCTGCTTAATGCTGGTCAGTTAATGACACACGCGCGCATGAAGTAATTTTATATTATATCAGAGAATATTTTTTGAACGCTCCGCGTATATTTATAAATCTTTCTCTTAAAGATCGCACTTGTTTTGTTCTGTTGATTCAACACGTTTGTAATATCCATTAATGTTCATGTAAACCATTCAAGAACGTGTAAATCTCATTCTCAACGTTCTCTTCTAATTTACGTTTAAAATTTAATCTAATGCGTGTCGTTCGCTTTAAAAACAGGGGAAAAGAGGCTCTCTCTATATATATAATAGAAAATTAACAATTACTATTTTCCAAATTATTAATATTGTAAATAATAATAATAATAATAATAATAATAATAATAATAATAATAATAATAATACGTAAGGAAGGATTATTGTGGCGGATAAAAATCTTAAAACCTGTGTCACACCTTAGGAATAATCATATGCTATGAAAGTAAAGAAAAACAATAATGATAGGTTTTGAGATCAAATATTAATAAATAAATATATTAGTAATTAATATTATATATATATATATATATATATATATATAGAGAGAGAGAGAGAGAGAGAGATAGATAGATAGATAGATAGATAAACAGACAGATAGATATAGAGATATAGATACGTCTAGCTACACTCAAGAATTAAAAATTACGAACACGTTGTTTCATATGACTACACCATCTATGTCTATAACTCTCTCTCACTCTCTCTCTCTCTCTCTCTCTCTCTCTCTCTATATATATATATATATATATATATATATATATATATATATATATATATATATATATATAATGCTTCATATTTTAGGTTGTGTACTTCGGAAGTCATATACAAATTACCATTAGCGTAGAAGCGATGCTCTTTGTATAAACAAATTGGGCTCAGGTAAATGGGACAATGTCAGACGAAGAAAGTCGATATAATGCCACTAAGAGTAGGAGCACTAGGAATAATATAGGAAAACTTTGAAAAAAGAATAGGAGAGATTGGAATCAGAGGAATGGCTGAGAAGATACAACAGATAACAATAATGAAGACTGCAGAAATATTTAGGAAAACCCTTGAATGTGGAGGCTTACACACATCGTACACAGGTACAAGCCGGATATGCAGAAACTGCTACTGATGTAAAACAAGAAAAAACATCACATGGAATCATAAAAACTGAGATTATATAATTGTAAGTTACCCCTACCTGGACTTTTGCTACCTCATTTTTGCGTGTGTCAACATAAACTGGCGCCACATGAAAATGTTAATTCACTGCTCGCAGCAACCGTATAGCGCAATGGTTAGAAACTCCGATTGTCGTTTGGGCGATCGGGTTTCGATCCTTGTCTAGCCGCATTGCTGAGCTGTGAAACAGCGAGAGGGAGCGTTGGTGACACAGAAAGACAGGGACAGAGAAAGACAAAGAGAGTCGTAGAGCTTTCCAAGTTGATATCTGGAGACGCATTAATTCACTGGAAAAGTTGCACCTCCATATCTTCGTTAAACATGCATCTAGGAGAAAGAAAAACTGTAATGTGAAACCTCCTTGTTGCGGACATTGCATCAGCCAAGTATTAGTCATAATACCAAAAAGTGTAGTTGGTTCTACACAAAGATTACACCACTTTTTTGTATGGATTCTAAACAACTTAATTGTTGTGGCTTAGCTAATTTTCAGAATATGGGAGATAATATATTGTTATTTCCACAGCCAAACAACGTCACAGCTCGCAAGAAACAGGACAGTCAACAAACTGATGAGACAAAGTGAGGGCGAAATTCAAGCCTTGATTCCGGTTTGTTTAATGTCATTGCTCTTGTGAGTTGCGACGTTGTTTGGCTATGGAAATAATTATATAATCTCTCACATTCTGAAAATTCTATTACTAATTACTTGCGAGGTTAGCATTGCTGGATGGCATCGTCCTAGTGATTTTAAAATTCCTGCTTGTGAGACATCGGCTTGGGTTCTAGCTGGGTGGATGACCGCGTCACTTTTCGAGACGAAGTAGGTCCATTTCAAAGTGGGATTTCGCCGCTGTTTGCTAGATGTGTGTTACTTAATAGAATTTCTTGTGTGCGGCGCGTTTGCTCAGTTGGAAGTGTGCTTACCTTGCATGTAGGAGGCTCGGGTTTCGAATCCCCGGTTCAGATATGTCTAACTGATGAGGCCAAATGAGGTTGAAGCTCGAGTCTTGAACTACCGATTTGTGGACTGTCATGGCTCTTGTGAGCTACGCCGTTGTTTGACAGTGGAAATAATTATATATAGAGACATAATTTTTAAGTTCAATTTATTATTATGGAAAAATATTTGCAAAAATGTTTCAACTTTATTTCATGAATAAATGTTAATGTTTTTCAATATACAGTCATAGTCCAGTTTATGTCAGGCCCTTTAAAGGGACTCGTTTCTTAGCGTTGATCACTTTCAGTTGAATTAAGTGGGTCAATTTAGTTCTTATCCATAGATCATCGTACAAAGATTAGATTACTGTCTGACTGACGTAAAGAACATTTAAAAATAAAATGTTTGAAGCCAATCAGCTTTCTAGTATCCACCGCGCCCCTTCCTATCAGCCAATGGGCATGCATTTTATCAAACAAAGGATCTGTTTTAGAACTAGGTTAGTGGTTGAAGGTAGACGTTCTCCTTTTTTTATATATATAAATATACCTATGTGTACACACATACATGCACATATATGTACATATATATGTGTATATACATATATGTGTGATCGTTCATGTATATTCATGTTTATTTAATTTATTTATTTGTTTGTTTTCCATTGTTATTGTTAGTTTTAAAGGATAGCGATACAAAATAGCTTTAAAACTGACAATAACAATGGAAAACTAACTAGAAATCCTTAACATATATAAAAACAAGAAGCAACCACAGAATTCGCGCATAAGCCTGACGAATCCTATAGTTGGATGAAACGCAGAATATTCAGTGTAGCTTAATCGCCATATATATTTTATAAATTACTATATATATATATATATATATATATATATATATAGATAGATAGATAGATAGATAGATAGATATATTAGTGTTTTTTAAAAAATTAATGGATTGAGGTCAAGTCCTGGACGACTGATACGTACGCTTTTGTATGTAGTACTTTGCATAATATAGATGTTTTTTAAAAAAAACATATCTATCTATCTATCTATCTATATACATATATACATATATATATATATACATACATGTATATATATACATATTTATATATATATGCATGCATATTTATATATATATATATGCATACGTACACACATTTATATATATGTATATATACATATATATATATATAAATATATATACATATATATACATATATATACATACATACATATATTTAACTGCATATGAATGTATAATTGAAAAACTTCAAATTTATTTGTGAAATACAGCTAATACATAGAAAAGAGTGCTAATTTTTTATCCCCGATTTGACTTATACCAAAAAAGCATTTTTTGTATATACACAGTATATATATATATATATATATATATATATATATACATACATATGTTGTATATTATATACATATACATATGCATATATATATAAATGCATTATATATATGTATATATATCTTCATATATATATATATATATATATATATATATATATATATATATACGTGTGTGCGTGTTGCTTGATACTTGGTTTCTCTTTCGCTTTTATTTTTCACGGTTACATAGTGTAATCTTATTTTCTAACCATAGATTTTTCCAGGAAAATTAGATTATGCAAGTACTAAGTCTGCGCTAGTGTTAGTTTAGTTAAAATTCCTAAACATTTTAGCAGCATTTATAAATTTTAATTCAATACTTTCTTAAATAAAATATTTCAATATCGTTTAAACTATAATATATGTATGTCTTTGTGTGTGTATACATACATACACACATATATATATATATATATATTCACACACACACACACACATATATATATATATATATATATATATATATATGTATATATAGTGTACACTGCACAAACTGTTCTACGCCTACATATAAATACAGAAAAAAAATGCATATGATTTTCTAGAAAATCCTATAAAATTCCAAGCGAACTATTCCAGAAATATTTGCGGGAAAATAAATATACAACTCTTGTAGAAAGTTAAATAAATAAAAATAAAGATTTTTTTTCTTATTCCTCCTTCCGTTGCTTGAAGCGGTAGCGAACCTTCTTCAATTATTACGTCACAACACTTCCGGCATCCTGTACATTTTAACCTTTTATATAAAAAATTTCGAAGCAAAAGAAAAAGAATTCAAACGACTTCCGAATGATGCGTACCGTAGGAAAATGCAAAAAAAAAAAAAAAAAAAAAAAAAACGGAAGAAATAGGTGGGTGTAGGTGTAGGATATTTCTAAATGATAACTTGTACAATGTTCTGCCCAGAACTTATCTAACTTCTTTTCTTTTTGTGCTCGAAGATGTGAAATCTTAAACGACAGAGATTTCGCAACTTTTTATTCGCCTGTTCTAAATTTGAGGCCATCTTGTACATAATGGAGGTACCAACATATATTATTTATCATGATTTCTTTTTATTGTTTTAGATTTTCCATACTTTGGTTTTCTTTTTCTTTTTTTTCTTTCTTATTTTATTCAATGTTCGCGAAACCCACTTTTATTCCTTCTATTAAAACATCAAGTAATGCCACAATTAAAGAGCTGCATCATCTTTATGGGACTGCACCGCGCATAAGGACGCGTTGGCAATTGTAAAAGGCTTGGGGGAGGCACAATGACACAGCTGAAGCAAGGACAAAATATTAATAGAAATCACCATGTTTGACTCATAACAGCTACTTCGATGTGTGCAATATGAAAAAAAAATGAAAAATAACGATTTAATGCAGGCATAAAAATATACTTGTCAGTGTGTAGTTAAATGGACATTTTCTCCGTTACCACACGTACACACCCACTCACTGACACACACACTAACACACACACACGCACACACACGCGCACGCGCGTACGCACACACATATATACACAGATATATATATATGGTATACACCGTGAGATCACCGAAGTTAAGCAACGATAAGCCTGGTCAGTACCAGATGAGTGGCCATTTGAGACATGCAGGTGTTGTATATGCTCTCCGTTTATCTCGGCATTGTTTCCAGCTGTCATGGACTTCTCCATGTCACGGGACTCAAGCAGTGCCGATTCAGGATAGGTGTGGTTGGGATTGCGCAACACTTACTACAAAATTACCCGCATAACTGTCCCGACAGGAGGTATCTTTTGTCTTTTGAGACCTAACGGAGGCATCGATCGCTATATATATTTTATAATATATATATATATATATATATATATATATATATATATATATATATATATATATATATATATATATAGTAATTCATAAAATATATATGGCGATTAAGCTACACTGAATATTCTGCGTTCCATCCACTCTAGGACTGAGGAGTCCTAGAGTGGATGAAACGCGGAATATTCAGTGTAGCTTAATCGCCATATATATTTTATAAATTACTAACTAGCTCTACCAACGTATTGAACACTTCTGAAGTAAATACTTAAAGTTTACGCATAAATCTATACTTTCATAGATTAATTTTATGTAAGTAAATTAAGTAGTTATCTATCTATCTATCTATCTATCTATCTATCTATATATATATATATATATATATATATATATATATATATATATATATATATATATATATATATATATGAAACTTTACTGTTTAAAACACTTTGGCAATAATTCAAAATTTAACAGTTAGAAAGACCAGACGAGTGTGAATTTTTTTTTTTTTACATTTTGCTTTTTATTAAAAAAAAATTAAGTTAGTTTTTTTTTTCAAATTTACGAATGATAAAATATTTATCTTCGGGAAATTGAACACTTGTTCTTTTGCTTTTTTTCTTTTTTTTTTCTCTCATATAGCATGGTGGTGATAAGTCCTGGCATGACTTGAGGTGCATGGTGTTACATCAAAATGATGTTCATATGGACGATTACAGCTTCTGATGTCTGTCGAGCGCATGTTTAATAAAAATGAAATCCACCGTTTCAAACACCCAATAATAATTTACGATTAAATGGTTAAAATAACCAGACGAGTGTGAAATTGTTTTTTTAATAAATATTGTAATTTAGTAAAAATAAAAAAGCAATAAAAAAAAATGTCCAAATTGCTGAAAACAGGCAATTGGACTGTTGAAAACTTAAAATTTGGAAAAAAAAAATTGCAATTTTATTTTTAATAAATAACAATATTTATTAAAAACAATTTCAAACTCGTCTGGTTTTCTAACTTTTAAATCTTAATACTATATATATATATATATATATATATATATATATATATATATATATATTAATACAAATAATGGTTTCACAATTTTTGTTTTCTTAGATATAAATCAATCGAAAATTGTGTTCATTAAAGAGTGCTCGATGATTGAACAGAGAGTATTCATAGTACGTTTATATATACAAATTCTATAAATACATATATGTATACACGTTTCTGAATAATGTTTGTATAAAGAAATATATTATGTATAAATATATATATATATGTATATTTATATATGAAAATATAGTTAGTGTGCAAACATTGATGCATTTATATATATATATATATATATACACAAACACACATACCCACACTCACACATATATATACATACATATACGAACACATACACACAATTTCAGAATATTTGTATAAATAAACAAACACACACAAACACACACATACACACAAACACACACACATACACACACACACACACACACATATATATATATATATATATATATATATATATATAATATGAGCAAACAATAAAATATGTTAAAAAACACTTTGAAATGAGTTAAAAACATATTTAATCTGAAAGGGAAACACTAGATAAATGGATTGTCCTTAATCCGCGGAGTTTCGAGGAAATACTCTCCTTCTCATCAGAGGGTAGGAATTAGCAAAATGCGGGACTGGATTTTGCATGCAGAAGTATTTGATGAAACAACAAGTAGTCAAAGATCTTATTTGAAAACAAAATAAGTTAAGCAGAGGAAATATTGCAAAGAAAAAGGTGATTACACATGAATGCAAAATCCAGTCCCGCATTTTGTTAATTCCTACCCTCTGATGAGAAGGAGAGTATATCTTCGAAACTCCGCGGATTAAGGACTATCCATTTATCTAGTGTTTCCTTTTCAGATTAAATATGTTTTTAACTCATTTCAAAGTGTTTTTTTTAACATATTTTATTAACAGTTTGCTCATATTATAAGCTCTATTTCCTATTTGGTTTTATCGAGCTTTTATATCTGGCTGAGATAATTTTATAAATATTAATTCTTTAATATTTATAATTTACTTTAATTTTACCATCTTAGATCATTTTGGTAAATTCAATTGTAATTTTCATTTTATATATATATATATATATATATATATATATATTTATATATATATATATATTTATATATATATATATATATATATATATATATATGCCCACATAGACACACATACATTGTTGTTGGTCCCGATAAGAACATGATAAATATTTATTACTTTTCAATCGTCTAAAACTAAAATCTATACACCAACACGTGTGTGGTTTTATACTCGCAGAAATATTTACTCCAATTACATGAATATTGACCGAAAACCGAAAATCAGTAAATTATAATCTGAATAAAATAAAATACGCATCAAGTGCGCTTGAAAGCCAAATCACAACGTAATATTAGGAAAATTAACAAATATTTTACTTGTTTGAAATTTATCACAAAAATATTTCAGAGATATACTCCATCTTCAGTGTGTTGTTTTTTATTTCTTTTCTTGTTCCTTGCCATATCGAAAGGTTAGAGAAAGAAAAGTCTGGTTTTAAAGAGCCACACGTTGTATCTAGCGGTTGTATTTTAAAATATTTGTACTGTTCGTAGGCAACGCGAGAATACCGTCAAGGATGTGAGTTCATATAGAAACGTTGTTTAAATTTGAAAAATAAAATTAAATTAAAAAAACGCCTCACACCCTGTACGTTAAATTATAATCGAAGTCGAATTCCACAATTTTGTTAGAAATGATGAATTTAAAATAAAATCAATAATCTTATCGGAATTGCTAAAACATTTTATTTGTTCCATCACCGACACTAACACGCAATCCGGCGTTGCCCGGTCGTGTTATTTCTGATTATACGCAATTTTTGCAAGCTGGCTCGTCGCTGATTATAGAGATCGAGCCTCAGAAATGCTACGTATTTATGAGAGTCATTTTAAAAGTAAGACCTACTGGGGTGGTTTTTAATCTCAGAAAACTAAAACGATACAGAGCTACGAAGTTGAGAGTAAGAAAATGAAAGCGATCGAAATTTTTTCTCCATGTTTTATTTTACTACATAGTCAGCATTACCATTAATGAAGTTTTACCTTGAATTTAATCTCTGATGCAAATGGACGTCAATGACAGGCGTTGCCTTTTTAGAGTCTTACACCGTCAACATCCGCAAGAGAAGTAAAACGATTTCAGGCCATGAATGAATAAGTTCAGTCATGATAACAATGAAATTTGCCATCGCCTCTGATCCATTAGGTCAAAATAAAGAAAAGGAGGCATTAATTTTGAGACGACCCTTGAATATATATATATATATATATATATATATATATTTAGACCCCAAATTGGGAGAGGAGTTTGATACAGTTCTCAAATGTCGAATCGTAAAACTTTGACCCCTTAACAGTCAAATTCCTGGCCGAAAACTGATTACAAATATTTTCCCAAATCTCACTACCCTGTATATCAAATTTCGAGTCTGTAGACTGGGAATTGACAGAGTTATTGTGTAGGGAAATGTACACAGACAGACAGACACTTTCACTTTTATAGATATAAAGATAAGTGAAAATGTCACTGCGTGTGTCTGTGTTAGTCTGCGTACATTTCCCTACCAAATAACTCTCAATTTTCGGTCTACAGACTTGAGATTTGACATACGAGGTACTGAGATTTGGAATATCTTTCTAATCGGTTTTCGGCCAGAAATTTAGTTGTTAAGCGATCAATGTTCAACGAGTTTACCTTTGTAAACTCTACTAAACTCCTCCGCCAATTTTGGGTCTTAACACCTAAAATTTTAGATATAGGTTGCTTGAACATCAATCTAACTTAATAATTTGATTTGGCCCGAAAACAATGAATGTTAAGGGGCTTAAATCTGTGTCAAATTTTTTTTAAAAAATCGACCTCTGCAGTCTATACCAAATTACTCCGCCAATTTTTGGTCTAAATATTTGAAATTTTACGTTAAGTGTATTCCGACATGGAGCAAGCTTTTTCATCGGTTGTTGGCCGAAAATTTGACTTCCAAGAGGTCAAGTTTAAAAGATATTACCATAGCAGTCTCTAGCAAACTATTTTGTCAATTTTGGGTCTAAACATTTGAAATTTTACATAAATAGAAACTCAAATATGCAACAAGCTTTTTAATCAGTTTTTAGGCGAAGGTTTCGCTGTTGGGTTATCAAGGTTTAAATAGTTGACCTTTGCAAACTTTACCGAACTCCTTCGCCAATTTTGGGTGTAAATACTTGAAATTTTAGATGTAGGTTACCCGGACATTTGTCAACCATTTTAATTTGATGTGAGCCCAAAGTAATAAATGGTAAAGTGTAAGAATTGGGGTCAAAGTTTTAAACTTTTCTCTATAATAGTTAACGAAGTCTATTATATAGAAAGGCATTGCGGTACATATGCACACTTTTTAATATATACATAGACACATACATTTTTGTATATAGGGCCGGAGCAAAGCCGGGCTGAACTGCTAGTATATATATATATAAAAGTGAAAATATCTGCATGCGTGTTTTTCTGTGTGTGTATGTGTACATATCACTACCACATAACTCTGTCAATTTTCGGTCTATAGACTCGGAATTTGACATAAGAGGTACTGAGATTTGGAAAATATTTCTAATCGGTTTTCAGCAAAAAAAAAATAGCTGTCAAAGGGTCAATATTCAGCGATTTAATCGTTGAAAACTCTATCAAACTCCACCGCTAATTTTGGGTCTTAACACTTGAAGTTTTAAATATAGGTTACTTGGACATTGATCAAACATTTTTATTTTACTTGACCCCCAAAAAGTAAATATTAGGGGGTCAAAATTGGGGTCAAATTTTAAAAAATCTGACCTCTGTGGTCTCTACCAAATCATTCAGCCAATTTTTGAATCTAAACATTTGAAATTTTACATAAAGTGTATACAGAGATAGGCAAACTTTTTCATCGACTAGAGTCGGACATTTGAGCTTCCAAGGGGCCAAAGTAAAGAAAAAGCAACTACTCAGCCAATTTTCGGTCTAAATATATAAATTCATACATAACGGGTATTCAGACATGCAGCAAGCATTTTAATCAGTTTTGGAGGTAAAAATTGGCTGCCAAACGGTCAAAGTTTAAGGATTGACCTTTGAATATTCTGCCAAATTTCTACGTCAATTTTGGGTCTAAAGACATGAAATTCTAGATGAAGGTAACTTGGACATGGGTAAAGATTTTGATTTTGATTTGAGACTAAAATAATAAATGTTACGGGGTCAAAATTTGGGTCAAATTAAAAAAAAAATACCTCAACGGTCTCTGCGAAATTACTCAAACAACTTTTGGTCTAAAAATTTGAAATCTTACATAAAGTGTATTCACAGCTGGACCAAGTTCTGAACAGAACATAGGGGCACAGCAAAGCTGGGCTGAACTGCTAAGTATATATATATATATATATATATATATATATATATATATATATATATATATATATATATATATATATGGCGAAGAGGTATATGTACAATAACAGAGATGTCTCCTCTACTATAATGACACTAAGAGCCATTTTATAAAAATTATCACCTAGACCATAAAGCTTGGATGCCATGGAGACAGCATTCCCAAGAAAATAAAAATGAAACCTCCGTGTTATTCATATATATATATATATATATATATATATATATATATATATATATATATATATATATATATATATATATACATTTTATTTTTTATTACCGTATCTTTCTGTAAAAGTCTGAGGACGGTACAGACGGCCAAAAAAACGGCCGTGTAGCCGAAACAATAATGAAACTTAACAGAAAGATACGGTAATAAAAAATAAAACGCATATTTGCTCTACAACGGTATTGAGCACTTTCTTCAGTTTTTATTAATTACCATCTCCACTATATATATATATATATATATATATATATATATATATATATATATATATATATAATTTCTTTGTACAGAAAGTTATTGGATAAGATAAGACATTGGTACCGTCGGTTTCAAGCCCGATAATTAGGACCGTTTTAGATATCCATATCAAGCTCTTTTCAGTCAATACTCATCTCATGAGATGAGTATTGACTGAAGAGAGTTTGATATGGAATATCTAAAACGGTCCTAATTATCGGGCTTGAAACTGACTAGACTTATCTCATCCAACAACTTTCTGTACACAAAATACAAAATATAAATACGCTCCTTTTTTTCGGATTTTCCTTTTACTTGAGCACTCTGGTAGATTTCTTTAAAAAAAAAAACTAATCATATATATATATATATATATATATATATATATGTGTGTGTGTGTGTGTTTTTGTGTGTGTGTGTGTATACACGGACACGCGCGCACACACACACATACACGCACCCCTGTATATATATATATATATATATATATATATATATATATATATATATATATATATATATATATATATATAAATTTACTTGATTCCTCCAGCCTTGACAGACGTGTTTTAAATATTCTCTCCAGTGCTTTTTCTTTTAATGATTTGGAATTCATTCTATTTGCAATTTTTTCCAAGTAACTCTGCCTTTTGGATCATTTTGGACCATTTGGAATTTACCCATTGGATTGGAAATCTTAAATTCGACCGTTTTGGATTTTACCATTCTTGGATTTTTTACCCTTCACCGAACTATCCATTCATGTGAAATCTTTTCATCATTTTTCTTTTACCTCCTATTCCCCTTACCTCACCCTTTTTTTTTAACCAAGTAAGATCTGTGATTTACTTGTAGTTTCATTAAATACTTTTATATGCAAAATCCGATCCCGCATTTTGCTAATTCCTGCCCTCTGATGAGAAGGGGAGTATTTTCTCGAAACGTCGCGGATTAAGGACTATCCACTTATCTTGTGCTTCCTTTTTTAAAATTAAATATGTTTTTAACTCTTTTTAAGATGTCTTTTAACATGTTTTATTAATCATTTGTTCATATATATATATATATATATATATAGAGAGAGAGAGAGAGAGAGAGAAAGAGCATGTAAAGAAATACAATTTGCATATTCATTTCATACTTAACTAGGTATGTATCATAAGGAATACATTGTATAAAAAAATATAATATAAAAATATAAGAAAGCAATTAAAAAAATAATTACTCGTGAATTTAAAAACTGCAGTTTAAATTCATATGGATAATACGCTGAACGGACATCAGACTTTGACCTCGCATAAGCCGCCTCATATATAACCACATAGATGTGTATATTTACTTATACGTATATCATACACTATAATAATATATGCAATTATATATATATTCATATGTTAGTATGTATATATATATGTGTGTGTGTGTGTGTGTGTGATAGTCATGTTAGCCATCTTATAATGATATTATTCATATATTTATTAATATATATATATATATATATATATATATATATATATATATATATATATATATATATATACGCGTGTGTGTGTATATACATCCGATTGTAGATGACATGAAATTTCTTGACTTCTTTTTTAATCTCTCATATTATAGCATTTATTTATTTATTTATTTTTTATTTATTTGTCAGCCATTTTTTTTTCGATCCACCATCCTCCTCTATTTATGCCTGTTTTAAAATCATTTCTCTTTTCCGTGTCTGGTCATTATGTATTTCTTTTGTCGATTGCCTTCAAAGTTCTCTCGGTTTCTCGACTTTCTTCACCGAATATTTCAGATTTCCTCCATTTTTGTGTCTTTCATTTCTTCTCTCTCGTCGTTGCCACCGTCCGTTACCATTAATTCATTTTTTTCCTTTGCCAGCCTTTGTATTATTCATTCATTCAGCAATTATCTGCCAACTATCTTCTTATATTTACCGCTTACTCATAATCTTATATTTATGTATTGTCTTTGTTTTTTGTTTTTATTAAATTATTTTGATCCATTCGGATAATTTTTAAACTTGATATTTACATTTCTTTAAATGACGATTGTAGTTATACTACATTGATAATAACATTTCAAACTTATTCAATTCATTTTTGGGTAAGCTTTTAGTTATCAAATTTTTTACGAAACCTGAAGTGTGTGTCAGACTCGTATACGTTTGAATTATACTTTTATTTCTTTATGTTTTGTTCCTACATTTATATTTTCTTCTGATTTGTTGCGTCTACGTTTCATTTTACTACTAGCAGGATCTGTGGAAATTCTGCAGCACATCCTTCATATGTGATATATCGCAGCTGAGCCTTCTTTGGATGTCCAGGAAGACTTCGCCATATTAGCTCTTTTGTTAAAACTGTATAAGTATTTATCTAAGTAATCTGATTAATGTAGTGTCAAAATATATCTGGTTATTACGGTTTATCTCCAATATTCTTGTAGGAATTTGGGACATATTTCATTTGTATAGACGCCCGCCGCGAACGGAAACCCCACGAAATCATTAAACCATCTTTAGACAGAGCAGATACTATCCTTGGATCTTAGCCAGAAGATTAAAAAAGACATATTTTAGTTTCACGTACGGCTCAAAAGCGACGTCATATTTATTTTAATTTTAATTTTTTTTTTCCTTTTTCGTAAATTGCGTCTTCGTGATCAGATTTTATTTTTTTTAAAAAGACGATAGAAGGATATAAATATTTTGTTCATGAGTTTCATAAAACAGATTTTATTGCATTTATTCAGATAAGACCCAAAAGCATTAATGATTTTTTAAATTTCAATACAACCTTATTTGCATTTTAAATAAGACTTTCATGAAAAAAAAAATCGACAGAACAAATCAATTCGCTTAAGCAAGGTGTGTGTATACGAACTTTTGTAAACGTCCATTAAAAATGCGATCCCCCCCTCCTGGAAGCTGTCAAGAAATTCGAATGTGAAACTTACAGGACGAAAACAATCACCGAATTTACAAGACCTAGAACAAAAGGAAAAGGCGTTGCTGACGGGATAGAGCTATATATAAAGATCAACATAGAAAATGAGAGGAGCAAGCGAGATGGTAAAAGGCAAAAGGCAAAAAAAAACAAAGAGAAACAGGAGTAACGATCAAATTAACTACCCTCTCTCACTATTATGTCATGTAGCAAAGGCTGTTTAATTTGAGAACGTGTTTCAGTCACGATTATGTTTTTCTTCAAATAGATCAGTTTAATGAAATAATAAAATATAACATATTCATGTTTTAATACATGATATGACCCTACAGAGTTTTTCACTCTGTTAGCGGACAAAATTCTACTGCAATTTATTTTTTTTTTAATATGTTTAATCTATATATTAATGCGATATCGTGTCTGTTATTTACTTTTTGTGTCACGCTTACACCCGAGTTACTGTCGTTTAACTTATGAACTTCCATTTCTTGTAATGAATAATTTTACCAAGAATTCTTCATAAGTTTGATTTCGGGTTCGATTATAGCTGCTGCCACTCAAGTCATTTATTTTTGTTATAAATCGTTTTACCAAGAATTCTTCATGAGTTTTGGTTTCGGTTTCGATTATTGCTGAGGGAACTCAAGCTATGTATATGCATATATATATATATATATATATATATATATATATATATATGAATTTATAATATATATATTGCGATTAATCTACATGAATATTTTACGTTTCATCCACTCTAGGATTCTTCTGGCTTATGCGTAATGAGCACCCTTGAAGTAAATACTTAAATTTAACGCATAAATTTATACCTTCGTATATTAATGTTATGTGAGCAAATTAAGTAGTTATATATATATATATATATATATATCATAAGTTTTGGTTTCGGTTTCGATTCAAGCTGATGTACCCAAGTGATATATACACACATATATATATATATATATATATATATATATATATATATATATATATATTAAAATCGCAGTTGTATAATATATCCAAATCGATGGAATATTATATTAATATATACTGAATCTGCAAGAATTAAAATATCATATTTAAGCGTACTTTACGACCGGGCTTTACTTTTGCCGTTTTAACAAAAGAGCTACAATAATATATATACACATCCCTCGGCTAACATAATAATATATATTCACATCCCTCGTCTAACATCCACATCTGTGGTGACTTCAACGTCCATAACGTGGAATGGCTGACCCATTCAAATAAGACAGATGATGAGGGAAGGTTTTGTCATGATTTTGCCATTGCTTATGACCTCACTCAGATTGTTCGCGAACCCACCCGTGTGCCCGATACACCCGGTCAATATGCAAGCCTCCTAGACCTTTTTCTCTCAACTTCCCCTGAGCTATGTTCATGTTCCGTTCATTCTCCTCTAGGATCCTCCGACCACTCTGTCGTATCAGTTAAGATAAAAACGAAATGTAAGAAGCCCCAGACGTACCCCTCCACCGTACTGTATACCGATACTCTATGGCTGACTGGGATAGCTTCCGTACATTCATATCTGATTTACCTCTGCACTCCATGTTTAAAAAGGAAGTGTCCTCTATAGTATCAGATCTGACCGAATGGTTAATTGTAGGCATAGACCAATTCATACCATCTAAAAAAATTTCAACAAAAACCTAACAGCCAGCCATGGTTCTCCCCAGAATGTGCTTCTGCTATCGCGCACAGAAATCACTTTTTCCATAGCTATCAATGTAACAGATGCACTGAGACTAAAGCTGCTTTTAGGACTGCCAGCAACCACTGTAAAAGAGTAATAAAAATGCAAGAGAGCTATATGCCCAGTCTGTTAAATCCAAGGTAGCTGATCAGCGGCTTGGTTCCCACCAGTTTTGGCAAATAACAAATAGGATCCTGAACAGACGTGTGCATTCTATCCCAACCATTATCAATGGACCAGAGGTCATCTCGTCAGCGTCAGAAAAGGCCAAACTATTTGCAAAGAACTTTGTAGCTAATTCTATCCTATGCGACGAAGGCCATCAACTCCCCATATTTCCTCCTATAACACAGAACAAGCTAGGCAACATAAAATATCCGTGCATGAGGTCGCCAAGCTATACAAGAACCTAGATTCCAGTAAAGCAACTGGCCCTGATGGCATCCCAATTATAGTGTTAAAAAAGCTTCAACCTGAACTTGCTCCCATGCTTACGAAACTGTTTAAGCGCTGCCTTAAGGAGAAGTGCTTTCCGACTCCCGGGAAGACCTCATCAGTTTGGCCTGTATTTAAGAATTCAGGTGATAAGTCATCTCCCTCTCAGTACAGACCAATAAGTATCTTGTGTGTTATGAGTAAGTTGCTGGAATCCATATTAAATAGAGAAATAGTCAACCACCTCAGCAAGAATAACCTTCTTAGTGACACACAATATGGTTTCTGCTCTGCAAGATCTACCGTAGATGTGCTGACGGTTATATCCCACATGATTAGTGAATCTCCTATACAAAGGCTTCCTTTCTAGGGCAATTGCTCTTGACATATCAAAGGCCTTCGACAAGGTATGGCATAAGGGTCTACTTCACAAGATTTCCAGCTACGGTATAACTGGAAATGTTTTCTCAATCATTAAATCATTTCTCTCCGATAGGTTCATAAGAGTAGTGGTAGATGGACAAAAATCGGAGGCCTGCAATATAAATGCTGGAGTACCTCAGGGGTCAATCCTAGGCCCAACTCTCTTCCTGATCTACATCAATGACCTCCCTAAACACATAGATTCGTTGACATCTATGCTGATGACACGACCATCTACGGCAGCACATCAAAGGCTGTAAATGACAAAGTTCTCTCTGATTCCCTCTCCTTTGATCTCGAGCGCGTGGTTCAGTGGGGGAAGATGTTGCTGGTTACCTTTAATGCATCCAAAACCAAACTCCTATCCTTACATCATCAACGCTCTGATCCCCATCTGGCATCAATTGAAATGGATGGCTCTCGTCTAGGAGAAGCCCCGTGTTTTTACAAACTTCTGGGCTTGTCCTTTACTCCTGATCTGAAATGGAACACGTACATCAAGTCTGTTGCCAAGGTCGCTGGAAAAATGGTGGGATCCTTCTACCGCTCCAGAAGATATCTCACTACTGATGCAATTCTCTATCTATATAAAAGCCAAGTACGTCCAAGGATGGTATACTGTTGCCATATCTGGGCAGGAGCTGCTAAAAACAGCCTACTTGCCTTGACAGAGTACAAAATAGACTTCGTGGCTTAGTGGGGGATGCCCTTTTCTCTACCCTGCAACCTCTCTCCCACAGAAGAGACGTTGCGAGCCTATCCTTGTTTTATCGGTATTTCCATGTCACGTGCTCGTCTGAACTCCAATCTCTGGTCCCTCCTCGCCAATCATTCACGAAAAACACTCGTCTAGCTGAATCCACTGTGAAAAATTTCCCCCACTCTATATCTGTGCCTAAATCAAAACGCGGATTCCATGAAAAAAGCTTCTTTCTTAGAACTGCACGCCTGTGGAACTCTGTTCCGTCTGCCTGCTTCCCAGCGGACTACAACTTGGATGTCTTCAAGTCCAATGTTAACAAATTCCTAATGAACCGCCCCCTTAAGTAAACATTTCATCAAATCTCCTCACTAATGTAATGTACTTGCAATAACACTTATCCCTGAGTGGCTTCCGGGCCTTGATAAGTGGTGATCACTGTGTAAAAAAAAAATATCAGAATGTCTGCATTTACGCTAAGCATCTACAGAATGCCAACATAAATATATTACATATGAATGAGCCCCCTGTGGTTTTTCCACAGGCCCCGCTGGTATATATTACTTGTATAAGAAATCTTTTCAGTAAACAATATCTAACAAACTTTTCAGAAAATTATTTCGTACAGTGGGAATATGACAATTTGCGATGGATTTTACATTATTGCGATATATAAATTACTTAATTTAAATTGAATCAAAAAATTAACTTGGATTTATTTTATGTAATGTACATTCTGTTGCACTTAAAAAAATTATTGAACATTTTATTGAAAATTTTATATCTATATCATTAATTGCTAGATGAAAGATAATATATTGGATGATAAGTAATAAACTATTTATTATTATAGGGCCAATTGTTTATTACTTTTCATTCAATATATTGTAATGATTTCCAAAGTTATAAAACGTAATTCTGGGATAGCATCCTCTAGTATCGAATACTATTATATTAAACGCTCCTTAGAGAGATGTTGCATTGAAATGTTTGTAACCTAGTCCTCAGCCCCTTTTCTGATGAGTAGCATCAGCCTTCAAACTACATTGGTATACATGTGTGTGTGTGTGTGTGTATGTGTCTAAGTATATATATATATATATATATATATATATATATATATATATATATATATATATATGTATTAGTGTTGTAACGATTAATCGGAATCAGAATCGGGAATCGGAAAAATCTAAATATTTGAGGGAATCAGAATCGGAGAAATTCATACCAATTGTCTGATGCCAAAACGCTTTTGTTAATTATCTTTTTTATTAGATTTTCTTTAAAGCTACATCTTCCATTGCATGTAATAATTATAAAATAATTAATTTTTATTGGTTTTAAACCATCAGTGAAGCTAAAATCGATAGATCGTCCCCTCAAGTATATTTTGTACGTTTGGGAAAATATTTGCGCATTTAACATGTGTGTTTCTACGGTAACCAGAGAAAAAAAATACAACTATATTGTTAAATATTTAGAGATTTATAAAGAATCGGAATCGGTAATTGTGTCGGAATCTGGAATTAAGTACGGAATCGGTAATTACATCAGAATCGTGAAAAATTTTGGAATCGTCCCATCACTAATCTCTCTCTCTCTCTCTCTCTCTCTCTCTCTCTCTCTCTCTCTCTCTCTCTCTGTCTTTCTGAGAGAGATGAAATAGAACATAGAAAGTATAGAAATCAAAATACTGAAATACACACGTACCCGCATATATATATATATATATATATATATATATATATATATATATATATATGTACATATATATGTACATATATATATATAATTATTTTTTGTTTTATTTTATATATTATATTTTATATTTTATTTATTTATTTATTAATTTATTTATTTTTCCATTTAGTGTCTTTTAATAACTCTTGCTAACATTTTCCTGAGTAATAACCTGTACATTTCAGTTGATCTCTTTTAACCCTATATTTTTCGCGCCTGTTAACGTCATTTTGTCTGGGTCATTTTGACATTTGTTTTTCAATTTTATATTTAATTCTATTACCATTTCATTTTTTCTCTTCTTCTGCACTGATTTGGTCTCTTCTTCTTCACTGATTTTTCTTAATTACATTTTGTCTCGGCAGCCGTGTCAAACGCATATCTTATTTTTCTTTTATTAATATTATTGGAATTTTCCCCCTTTTCCTTGTGCATATTTGTGAATTATTCCATGGATTTCGGCCTTTTGGGTTATTTTGGACCATCTTCCAATTAAATGAGTTCCTTTTATCTTACTTGTGCGAATGGAAATTTAATTAACTTTCTCGGATTTACATTTTTGGATTTTACCGTCATTTCACCAACCTATATATTCACGTGAAATCACCTTTTTCTTCACCATGTTCCCTCTGTTTTACTTTTTGTTTTCAAATAAGATATTGGACTTCCTTGCAGTTTCATCAAATATTTTTTTTTTGTATGCAAAATCCAACCCCGCATTTTGCTAATTTCTACACTCTGATGAGAAGGAAAGTATTTCTTCAAAACTCTTCGGATTAAGGACTATCCACTCATAAAGTGTTTCCTTTTCAGATTAAATATGTTTTTACTCTTTTTCAAAGTGTTTTTAACGTGTTTTATTAACTATATATATATATATATATATATATATATATATATATATATATATATATATATATATATATATATATATATATACAGGGTGACCAAAAAAAACAGAGGACATTCAATTGTTTTTCTGAGCATTTAACAGTCAACGGAGAAAAAAGGCCAAATACCCTAGTGTTTTGGTGTGATGTTTTGAATATAATAAACTAGCTATGACCAAAGTTTCATTGCATTCGGATAAAATACAAAGAAACAGGGCCTAATTAGAGTTGGGGCCCGTATTTGTACGTGTGTATTTCAGTACTTGGATTTCTATATTTTATATGTTATATTTAATTTTTCACAATTATGTAATATTTATTTCTTTTATTTCTCTTTCATCCATCCGCATTTTTTGTGACATAGATTTATATATTTAATGTCTTATTTTGCTTTTCTAATTTTTCATTTATGTATGATTCAAATATGTCTTATCAATTCGAGTATTTATCCATTATGGGTTATTACTCGTTTTTTTTTTTCGTTTCCTCAATAATTACTCATCGCTTTCTCTTTTGCTTCATTCTTCTTTTCCTCCGTCTCTCCCTCCCTCAGTGAACATTATCCAATTCCTCTTACAATAACTGCAAAGCAGGAGAGATGTTTAAAACGCAAAAAAAAAAAATGAAAAGGGAAGAAAATGCGCCAGAAATGTGATCACAAAGAGAAAGATATACTCTTTGAAATTAACTTTTAAATAATAACTCAGAATTGTAAGAGATGCTTGAGGTTTTCCCCCCCCCAGTGCTTACCTACGTCTAGGGATACGAAGGTAGTCTTTATAACATGTTCTGTATTGATGAAAAGGACAGATAGCGGACAGGGTAAACCTTTTCATAGACATGCGGATAGATGACAGTACAGTATATCATTCAAATACTACCGTGTTAGAAAATATGGTTAAGTTTTAGTTTTACTCATTAAGAACTACTTAAAAGCTTCACCGCTCACTCATTTTGCAACTAAATTTCAAACAATTTTTATATATATCAAATCCGTTGACAAGGTCGCTGGGAAAATGGTAGGATCCTTCTACCGCTCCAGTAGATATCTTCAGCCCTGCAATTCTCTACCTGTATACAAGCCAGGTGCATCCAATGATGGAGTACTGTTACCACATCTAGGCTGGAGCTGCTAGAAGCAGCTTATCCTGCCTTGACAGAGTTATACATAGTCGTAGCTTAGTGGGGGATACCCTTTTCTCTTCCCTGCAACGTCTTTCCTACAGAAGAGACGTTGCGACCCTGTCTCTGCTTTAGCGTAATTTCCATGGCAGGTTCTCGTCTGAGCTTCAATCTATTGTCCCCCCTCGCCAAACTTCCACGAAAAACATTCGTCTAGCCAGAACCACTACCAATAGTTTCACACAATCTTTATCTGTGCCTAAACCTAGATGTAGATACCATGAACGAAGCTTCTTTCTTAGAACTGCATGCCTGTAGAACGCTCTTCCGTTGGCCTGCTTTCCAGCTGACTACAATTTGATTGTAGTCCAATGCAAACAAGTTCTTGATGTACCGCCCCCCCCATGCAATCCAACTTACAAAAATTCCGCTACTTATTTTTAGTACGCTATAATCATATTGACTTATGTATACTAATTAATCCTTATCCTGGAGTGGCCCCCGGACCTTGATAAGTGGGGTTTCCTGTGTAAAAATAGTTAACCTTCTCAGCTATATTTTGAAAGCAAAAAATGTTTAATTTTAGTTCAGTTCTTAGAATCTGTAGGGAACGGAGAGACTATTTCTTTTCTGATTGTCGTTGGTTATTCTAGCAACTAAATCTGTTAGGTTAGATCAACTTGGCTGGGAACGGCAGAGCTGATGACGTACAAGATATACAAAAAGGAATTTTCATTCTGGTTTGTAGCAAATTACTAACGTAGGGAAAAATGAGATACCCAATTCTCGAAGGCAACAATATATATATATATATATATATATATATATATATATATATATATATATATATATATATATATATATATATATATATATATATATTCCCCAGAAAATCCGTTCCGTCACTTTTTTACTAATATCATGTTTAATGCGTGTGCAATTTTTTTTTTTTTAATCCAAGGCGTAGTTATTAAAATAAGTGCGGACAGACAAACGGACGAACAGAGAAGGGTAAATTTACAGGTCCATCCTTCTTTTGTCGGGTGACCAAAAAGTACACCATTAGTAAGGAAGAAACCGCACGGCCAATATTAATCGCGAGGAATATCGTTGAAATTTTAGCATTTATTTTTTAAATGTCGTAACATCCGGCCATAGTGATCCAATGATTATAAAATCATGATCCATACATGCGGGCTTGGGGGAACCGCCTTTCTATTGAAACTTTAAAGTGCTCAACAAAAAGAACCGAGTTTCTTAAAGGATCTGACATAATTATAACAATACTATGTTTTTAATACCTACGAACACGAGAGTTTATCAATACGGGAATCCTCAGTGCAGGATGGCATGATCACTACCGGTCAGAAGATTCGAACCTGACTGTATTATCAAAAAGACAAACCTTACGGCTTATCTTCTCTCTCTCCCCTCTCTCTCTCTTTCTTTCTTTCTCCCTCTCTCTATATATATCTATATATCTATATCTATCTATCTTTATATATATATATATATATATATATATATATAATCATCATCAATAGAGAGAGAGAGAGAAAGAGAAACAGAGACAGTTAGGGAGAGAGAGAGAGAGATCTTCCTTACGGATTCACCTCATTACATGAACGCGCCTCCGTTATTTGGTTTAAATAGAAAAACATGGTGTTATTAAGATGCCATCATGGTGGAGTAGTGGATATCGGGTCTGCGTCGCACTCTACTCGTCTCACGTTTGCCCCTATGTGATGCATTGTTTTTTTGTTTTTTTTTGGTGGGGGGGGCTGAAGTTGTAACATTTTAACACTGTTACGCCTTGAAATATATGCGGATAACATTTCCTGTTTTATTTCAGCATTTTTCTCAGTTGTTTTTATTATCGAATTTAAATTTATTGTTTTTTTCTTCACTTTTATTTGTTTTGCTTTTTATATCGAAATGAAGCCATACACCTTCATTTGTTTTTGGGGTGTTTTTATTATTTGTTTTTTGGCTATGTTTTTATCTTTAATTTCGTTTTATTGCGGTGATTACGTGAAATAATTGAAACCAAGTAATGCAGTAATTAACAAAAAAAATAATTATTACAAGAAAGAAGTTTTGTTTTATTTCCTTATGATAGGATTTAATGTTTTCGTTCTTATATAAATTTCTGCGTCTTATTACAACTTAGATAACGCGTGTTTTACTTGGCCTTCGGGACAAGATCAAAGTGTAGTATCTGTTCTTCAGATGCTGCACTTCTATTTCTTGTTCTCTTTCGGTGGATGAGAAATCCTTCACGACTGAGACAATTTTTATTTTTGTACCTTTTCTCCACGTTAAAAAACGACCCTGGTGTCTAACTCTGTCCCGTGGGGAGGCATAGTAAATAGGTACAACTTAGATATGAACTATTTTTAGTCGCTGAGGTCGGTAAGTATTCAGCACACATTGCCACAGATTCAACGGCAAAACGGACGTTTAAATTTGGTTTTTTTTTTATCTCTCCACACCCGGGCTACCTACTGCGTTCCGATAGCCGTTCTTACCATGAAGAGTTGGGGGTTTTCTATTCCGAAAGCTGTTCATAATATGTGGAGGTTGGGGATTAGGCAGCAACAGAAACAACAACAACTGCAATTTTTTTCGAGGGTGGAAGCATCCGCCGGGCAACGCAGGTTAGCGGGCCTGCTAGTATAATAATACATATGAAGTCTGCGTATATATTTTTTGTTAAACAAATCTATCTATCTATCTATCTATCTATACTCCTACAAATTCGTTTTTCTTTTGTGTGTATTGATAGTCATATTAAAACCCCTCTTTTCTTTTTATTTAAAAATAAAATACAATTTTCTTATATATGGGTTGTAGAATTGCATTCACTAGCAAAACTATCGCGTTAATGTGCATATTCTTTTAAACATTCATTTTGATTAATTCCCTATAAGTTTTTTTTTCGATTTTCTTATGGGATGATAATCTTTAGTTAACTGTTACGTGTAATTATATTCATGCAGATATTCTACATGATTTCTACTTGCATAATATTTGCGTAAAACGTTTACAGTAAACACAAAAGTGTTTCCATATATATATTAATGTATACCTATATATTTTTGTTTAACAAATTTTGCCTACCAACCTCCTCCTGGAGTTTTGTGTTTACAGACATGAAATTTCATTTATAAGATATTTGAATCCATGCAAAACTTTATATTTGGGTTTTAGCCCGGAAAAATCGGTGCAAAAGTGTGAAAATTAAAAAAAATGAAATTTGTCAGGTGAAGGTCGAACGCTGGCATTATGAATGCATAACAGAGTAACTATTGGTTTATGTTTTAATTTTAAGCCTTGCAGTAAAGATGTTTTCATAGCCCAATTATTGACGGAAGCTAAATGTTTTGGTTTCGATGCTCGGTGGTGGCGCATGAGTCTTTTTTTAAAATACTTTTTAAATCATTACTATATATTGCATCCAATCTATCTGTGTATCTATCTATCTTCTTCTATACTGCTATAAATTCGGTTTTGTTTTGTGTGTATTGCTATTCATATTAAATCCCCTCTTTTCTATTTATTTAAAAAGAAAATGCCGTTTTCTTATATATGGGTTGTGGAATTGCATTCACTAGCAAAATATCGCGCTAATTTGCATATTCTTTTAAACATTCATTTTAATTAATTCCCTATTATTTTTTTTTCGGTTTCCTTATAGGATGACCATCTAGAGTTAACTATTACGTGTGATTATTTCATGCACATAGTCTACATGATTTATACTTGCATAATATTTGCGTAAAACCTTTACATTAAACAAAAAAATGCTTCCATATATATGTATGTATACGTATATATTTTGTTTAATCTATTAGTCTATCTATCTGTATATCTATAAAAGTGAAAGTGTCTGTGTATCTGTCTGTCTGTATACAATTACCTACGCAATAACTCTGTCAATTTTAAGTCTACAGACTCAAAATTTGATATACAGGGTGCTGAAATTTGGAAAAAATCTTTGAGATCGGTTTTCGACCAGAAATTTGTCTGTTAAGGGTTAAATCCAACGATTTGACCTTTGAGAACTCTACCAACCTCCTCCGACAAATTTTGGTCTAAACACTTGAAATTTTAGATATAGATTCCTTGGACATGGATCTAACTTAATAATATGATAAACAATAAATGCTAAGGGGTCATAATAGGGGTCAACGTTTAAAAAAATTGACGTCTGCGGTCTCTACCAAATTACTGACAATTTCTGGTCTAAACATTTGAAATTTTACATAAAGGGTATTCAGAGATAGGGCAAGCTTTTTTATCAGTTTTGATCGAAGATTTTTAGTTACCAATATATGTATGTATGTTTGCATGTCTGTCCAACACTTTCGACAGAGGCGACTGATTTTCTCAAGATTAGTATCGTTTTGAAGTTAGGCTATTTAGATGACAAATATCGAAAAAATTGGCTAAAAACATTAATTTCTTTACCTTAACTGGGCACTTTTCTAAAGGAGTGATCGCTTTTTTCGCCAATATTTTTTAAAGTCATCCCCTCCTTTCGATTGTCTAGCCTAAATTTTAAAAAATGTCACTTCCGGTTTAGCGGTGGTCGTAACAGCATAGCCGTCAGTTTTTTTCCCCCGTTCTTTTCCTCCTTTGCGGGAAGGGTTCGAGCTTGCCTTCCCACTACCACTTCTTTTTTTTGCTCAACATACACATCCAAACACCCGACCAACGTCGGGCTGGAATGCTAGTCTATCTATATATCTATAAAAGTGAACGTGTCTGTTTGTCTGTCTGTGTGTCTGTGTACATTTCCCCACGCAATAACTCTGTCAATGTTTAGTCTACAGAGTATACAGGGTACGGAGATTTGGGAAAACGGATGTGATTGGTTTTCGGCCAGAAATTTAGCTGTCAAGGGGTCAAAGTTTAACGATTTGACCTTGTAAGACTCTACCGCAATCCTCCGATAATATTGTGTCTAAACACTTGAAATTTTAGATATAAGTTCCTTGGACATAAATCTACCATAACTTGATTTGAGCCCAAATCAATAAAGTTGAAGGGGTCATAATATTGGTCAAAGTTTAAAAAAATTGACCGTTTATTTTTGTTTTTTGTTTTGTTGCTCAGCATACACCTCCAACCACCTGGGTAACGCCGGGCACTCATGCTAGTATATCTATAAAAGTGAACGTGTCCGGAATATCTGCCTGTCTGTCCGTGTGGCTGTGTACATTTTCACAAGCAATAACTCTGTCAATTTTAAGTCTACAGACTCGAAATTTGATATACAAAGTGCTGAGATTTGGGAAAATCTGTGTGATCGGTTTACTGACAGAAATTCCGCTGTTATTAGGTGAAAATTCAACAAATGTACTTTTGAGAACTCTACCAAGCTCCTCCGACAATTTTGGGACCAAACACTTGAAATTTTAGACATAGGTTCCTTGGATATGGATCTAACTTAATAATTTAATTTAAGACCAAAACAATGAATTTTAAGGGGTACTAATAGGGGTCAAAGTTTAAAAAATTAACTTTTTTTGCTCAGCATACACCTACAAAACCCCGGGCAACGCCGGTCTGAAATGCTAGTATATCTATAAAAGTAAACTTGTCTGTATCTGTGTGTCTGTGTGTGTGTTTATATTACCCTAAGCAATAACACTGTTAATTTTTAATCTACAGACTCGAAATTTGATATACAGTGTACTGAGATTTTAGAAAATTGATGTGATCGGTTTCCGACCAGAAATTTGGTTGTTAACGGGGAAAGTTCAACAATTGGACCTTTGAAAACTCTACCAAACTTCTCCGAGAATTTTGGGTTTAAAGACTTGAAATTTTAGATATAGGTTCCTTGGACAACTTAATAACTTGATTAGAGCCCAAAACTACATTTTAAGAGGTCATAATAGGGGTCAAAATTTAAAAATATTGCCCGCTTTTTTTTTTTTACTCAACATACACCTCCAAATACCCGGGCTACGCCGGTCACCCACGCTAGCATATATATATATATATATATATATATATATATATATATATATATATATATATATATATACATATAAAAGTGAACGTGTATGTTTGTCTGTGTGTCTGTCTGTGTGTGCACTTTTCCCTACGCAATAACTCTGTCAATTTTAAGTCTAAGACTCGAAATTTGATATTCAGGGTTCTGAGATTTGGGAAAATCTACGTGATCGGTTTCCGGCCAGAAATTTGGCTAATAACGGGTCAAAATTCTACGATTTGATCTTTGAGAACTCTACAAAACTCCTCCGACAATTTTTGGTCTAAACACTTGAAAGTTTAGATATAGGTTCCCTTCCGATGGATAAAACTTAATAACTTGATTTGAGCCCAAAATAATAAATGTTAAGCGGTCATAATAGGGGTCAAAATTTCAAAAATTGACCTCTTTCTTTCTTTTTTTTTTTTTTTTGCATACACCTCCAAACACCCATGCTAGTCTATATATCTTTAAAAGTGAACGTGTCTGTATGTCGGTGTATCAGTCTGCGTGTCTGTGTGTCTGTGTGTCTGTCTCTCTGTGTACATTTCCCTACGCAATAACTCTGTTAATTTTAAATCTACAGACTCGATATCTGACATTTGCGAAAATCGATGCGATTCGTTTTCGGCCTGAAATTTGGCTGGTAAGGGGTCAAAGTTCAACGATTTGACCTTGGAGAACTCTATCAAACTCCTCCTACAATTATTGGTACACACACTTGACATTTTAGATATAGGTTTTTTCGACATGGATCTAACTTAATAACTTGATTTGAGCCCAAAACAATACATTTTAAGGTGTCATAATACGGGTCAAATTAAAAAAAAACAACACTTTTTTGGTTCGTTTTTGCTCAGTAGATACCTCGAAACACCTGGGCAACGCCGGGCTGAAATGTTAGTATATCTATAAAAGTGAACGTGTCTGTGTATCTGTCTTTGTGTCTGTCTGTGTGTCTGTGTGCATTTCCCTACGCAGAACTCAATTTATTTTGCTCAAAATACATCTCCAAATATCCGGGCAACGCCGGGCACCCATGCTAGTATATATATAAAAGTGAACGTTTATGTCTTTCTGTGTGTCTGTCTGTGTGTGTACATTTCCCTACGCCATAATTCTGTCAATTTTAAGTTTACAGACTCGAAATTGATATACTGGGTACTGAGATTTGCGAAAATCTATGTGATCGGTTTTCGCCCAGAAATGTGGCTGTCAAATTGTCAAAGTTCAAGGATTTGACATTTAGAAACTCTACCAAACTCCTCCGACAATTTTGGGTCCAAACACTTAAAGTTTTAAGATATAGGTTCCTTTGAGATGGATCTAACTTTATAACTTGATTAGAGCCCTAAACAACAAAGGTTAAGTGGTCATAATGAGGGTCAAATTTTTAAAAAATTACCGTTTTTTTTTTTTTTTTTTTTTTGCTCAGCATATACCTCGCACCCTGCCAACGCCGGGCAACCATGCTAGGATATATATATATATATATATATATATATATATATATATATATATATTCGTGTTGGTGTAAAGTAAGGTGTAATTTGTTTAATTACGTTATTTCATATCGTGTGTACACATCCACTTATGTATACAATAAACAACAGAAAACTAGATTAAATGTATTCCGATTGTTGCTTTAAAAGTTAGACGTCCTATTTTTTTTAATTCAACTTATTAAAAATTACGAAAATGTGATAAATATAAATAAAATGAAAGTAAATAAAAATGAGCAATTTTTTTGTGATAAATTATTGCGATAAATAAACGATACAAGGAACTCTTGTCATACAAAATCCCACCACCATTATCTAGAAAATCCTTAATTAATTAAAGAACGCATAAACCGACCCCACAACTCCTGTAATATATGTACGATTTCAGGAAAGAGCTACAGCAATCCGTACATGGGGGCAAAAAAAAACGTCACAAAGAGATAATGTATATCCACAGATAGTGGCCATTAAAATTAACATGGCAATTGTCCCAACAGCAGAAGTTATCTCTCAGTTTGTAAGAACTAGGATAAGGACACTTTGTATTGCCTGGCCCACTAAAACAGGCAAGGAGAATCAACACTGCTGTAATAAAAAAAAAGAAAAAGAAAAAAGAAGTAACTCTATTGGCGGTAGAAAACCTGGACTCTGATCGGTTGAAGTTTGAATAGGTACTGCATAAGTAATAAAGCTATCCTACTCTATAAATTCAGGCAAAAAAAAAAAAAAAACAATATGATTTACCTATGGAATGAAACACTTATGTTTTTGTGTTGTTAACTTGAAAACTCAGGCAATATATATATATATATATATATATATATATATATATATATATGTATATATATATATACATCAGCCACTCTGATGAGTCGTAGAGGACGAAACACATGTCAGTAGATAATTATATTTTAAAAATTATATATATATATATATATATATATATATATATATATACATATATATATATATATATATGAAGTTGGCATTTATTTGAACTTTTTGATACACGTTTATTTTCTCTTAAAGTCATTTTTTTCCTCTCTTTTATTTCCAATTCCTTTTTCGCTATTTTTTCTTAGCTTCCTTCCGCTTCATTTGAAGTTGTAACTGTGGCCACCTTTACCGCTTTGATCCGAGATCAACCACGTGACCTATGCGACTGGAAAACGTACACGTTACCCCACATCCCGACGCCTTCCTACCCCTTGCGAAATTGCGAACAACAAAATAAAAGTATAAAAACACCAAATAATTCTTAAAAAAAAAAATAAAATAAACACGAAAAGAAAATAAAAAGTAGAAAATAACATTATAAAGAAACAAAAAATGTCTATAATAAATTCAACGTTTTTTGTTGTTTTTGTTTTTTTTTTTCTCCCGGAAAAGAAAAATTTTAGCAGCGATCAGCGAGGCGTGTAAAACTGTCATGGCGATGAGAAAGAAAAATAATGTTCAGCAGGGGTTAAGGTTTGGGTTAAGGCAGGGTGGTTGGGAACAGGAGAGGTAAGGATGAATCTTAAGAAGGAAAGTTGCGGTTACAAAATGAAACAAAAACAGAAAAATATGTGCATAATATATATATATATATATATATATATATATATATATATATATATATATATATGCGTGTGTGTTTATATGTGTGCAGTATACAAATGAATGAAAAACGAAGAAAGTTTTTGTTTCAGTATATTTATATATGTGTGGATGTGTGTGTGTGTGTGTGTGTGTGGATGTGTGTATGCATGTGTGTGTATTATTTCTATTGAACAAAAGAGGAATATTTAGATAAATAAAGTGGTCGATGACAGTGGTAAGTTGAACAAGACTAAATTCTATTTAAATATATCATAAGTATATATATATATATATATATATATATATATATATATGTGTGTGTGTGTGTATGTGTGTGTGTGTGTGTTTACGCTTTTTCATATGTAGCGTACTTATACGTATATAATGTGCGTATAAGCGTACATTAATGCACATACGCGCACATACGAACACACACTCACACACACACACGCACACACACACACATATATATATATATATATATATATATATATATATATATATATGTATATATGTTATATAGCTGCACTGATGAGCTGCGAAACAGCGAAACACTACTGTATGTGGATGACTATAATGCACCCTATCTTAGTTTGAACAATTGGGAAGTGATATATAAATTACCATTAGCGTATGAAGCGATGCTCATTGTTTAAACAAATTGACCTTAGGTATTTTGGATAATGTCAAATGATTGCTACATCACAGCCCGCGTAGCAGCAGTCGTATAGCGTAACGGTTAGAAGCTTCGACTGTCGTTTGCGCGATCGGGGCATTCACTAGCAGAAGATTTAGCTAATTTGCATGTTTTTTAAACATTCATTTTAATTAATTCCCTATTACTTTCTTCGGTTTTCTTATGACATGATCATCTTTAGTTAACTATTACGTGTAATTATATTAATGCAAATCTTTTACATGATTTATACTTGCATAATATTTGCGTAAAAAATTTATAGTAAACACAAAATTGTTTCCATATATATTTATGTATACGTATATATTTTTGTTTAAAATTTTTTTTCCTACCAAACTCCTCCTAGAGTTTTTGGTCTATAAACATGACACTTCATATATAAGGTATTTGAATCCATGCGAAACTTTAGATTTTGTTTTTAACCCGGGAAAATCGGTGAAAAAGCGGGAAAATTAAAAGAAAATGAAATTTTCCAGGTGAAAGTCGAACACCGCCATTACGAACGCATAACGTAGTAGCTATTGGTTCATGCTTTAATTTTTAGCCTTACAGTAAATATGTCTTCATAGTCCAGTCATTGGCGGCAGAGGCAAAAATAAGTCGTAAGCTGACGGTTCTGGTTTCGATTCTCGGTGCTAGCGCACGAGTCTTTTTTTTAAACTTTTAAAATCATTACTATATATTGCGTCCAATATAATCTATAATATAAATCCTACCTGTTTGTTTAAATGGGTGCATATATGTGTGTATGTTTGGTCGCCTAAAAATTTCGACAGGCGACGGATTATCACGAGATCAGTATGGTTGTGAAGCCGAACCTTCGGACGACAAATACTGAAAAATTGACTAAAAAACATTAATCACTTCACCCTCAACGGGGCGCTTTTTCGCCGATGTTTTCGAAAGCCATGCTCTCTTTTCGATTGACTAGCCTTAATTTAAATCTAAATCACTCCCGGTTTGGCGATGGGAAATCAGCAAAGATGTCACGTTTTTTCCCGTTCTTTTTTCCTTGGTGGTAAGTGTTCGAGTCTGCCTTCCTACTACCACTTTTTTTTTAATCAACACACACCTCCAAACGGGCAACGCCGGGCACTCATGCTAGTATATATATATATATATATATATATATATATATATATATATATATATATATATTTATATATATATATATAGGCCTGACGAATTCTAGCGTGAATGAAACGCGGAATATTCTGTGTAGCTTAATTGCGACATATATATTCATTAATTACTACTTAGCTCTACCTATGTATTGAGCACTGGTGGAGTTTACACATAAAATTATATATTCGTATATTAATTTATATGATTAAATGAAGTAGTCATATATATATTAATGAACCCTTTTTCTGGGTCAACGGCCAACTAGCACCGTGTATATTTGTGTGTGTGTGTGTGTGTGTGTGTGTATGTGTATTGGGGTAGAGAGGGCTCCCATAAGCCGTGGTGAAGGCAACCTTTCTAGGAGAAGCAAATCTCTGATTTAAAAAAACCATAAAGCGGAAGACCAGTACCCGCATTAAGCTGGTCTGCAGTTTAATTTGTTGCTGGCAATCTTGCTCTTGCTTGTTGCCGGATCTCAACATTTTGAACCGAGAGAGAGACTCAGCTGTCGTACAAAGCTAAGACTCTGTAACATCATATTCGTATAGATTCTCCCTCAGACATTTGGGCTCACGGATTTTAAAAGTTCTGAGGGAGTGGCACTCGTCTGACAAGACGATCCAATCATCATCATCATATATATATATATATATAAATGACATGAGCACGTTTCCATGCTGACTAATGGCCCATATAATGTGGATATTTTCTTTGTGTATAATCAGTGCAGCGATATTGATACTGTGCGAATCACTAAGCTACTGTCTGTAGCGTAAATAACTTTTTGGCACACTAATACGTCATAGAAACAACTAACTCTTGGTGATTCTCTATCAGTGTTGGGAATTGCAAATCAGAATCAGGAATCGGAGAAATCCGAGATTTTAAGGGTATCGAAATCGGTATCAGCGTCGGAAAGATTTGTGCCAATTTTCCGATGCCAAAAACAATTCTTTTAACTGTCTTCTACTAATGGTAGTAATTTTAAAACAATATATATTTATTAATTTTAAACTACTAGTAAACTACAATCTATAGCCTAACACCAACCATCTGGGGACTGGGGGAGGGGAATAAAAACGTTAGCTTAATATATATAGATTAATGAAGAATCGGAATCAGTAACTGTAGTGGAACTCTGACAAAATATTGCAATCGTCCCATCACTATTTGTTATCTCTCCATAGATAGATGTATACACGCACACACACACACACACACACACATATATATATATATATATATATATATATATATATATATAAATCGTACAAACAAGGATCTGTGCATATGTGTGTGTGTGTGCGTGTGTGTGTTTGTATGTGAGTGTGTTACAATCGAAGGGGAAGGATCTAAAACACGTGTTCATCTGAACGTTTCGACGAACTGTATTTATCATTTTTAAAATGGACTCTTGAAAATAATTTCCGTAAGAGAAAACGTTGTGAACGATGCTTGTATGTTATACTCACCCTATTCTATTATATATGATACCGACGGATTCATCTTACCCAATTCCGTATCCTGTATTTACTGTCTTTCTCTCCTTCTCCACTTTCTCTTTTATCTTCCCTATTTTTGTCTTCTTTTATTATTGGTTCTTTTTTTTTTCATCGTTATTTCATAGTGATCCCTATATATATATATATATATATATATATATATATATATATATATATATATATACTCCCACCCACGTTACATTCTAACTTTACAAATGAAATAGGAAAATGTTTCTTTATTGAAATATCAATTTTCGACGGTAATTCTTGGGCTGATGACGCGGGTGATTACAGAAACATGTATGCACATATGTAGACATTAATGTTTGTATAAATAAATTTAATATACCTGCTATGTTAACTCATTGAGCACTCTTTGGTAGACACATGTTGTTTCATTGGATGTACTTCTGGGAAACTAAACTCTACTGGCAATATATATATATATATATATATATATATATATATATATATATATATATAATTCCGCAGCCGAACGACGTCGCAGCCCACAAGAGCCATGACAGCCAACTATCCGGAAGTCCAAGACTCGAGTTTCGCCCTAATTAGTTAGACACATCCGAACTCGGGATTCGAAACCCGAGTCTCTTGCATCCGATGTAAGCACTCTACCAACTGAGCAAACGCTCCCCACACGAGAAAATCTTATTAACTATCATAGATTAAGTAACAGTGGAATAAACCTACTTTTGTCGCGAACAAGGGAGTTGATTATTGCGACGAGCTATAACCCAAGCCGATGTCTCACGATAGGAATTTCTGCTCGCTAAGGATGTCATCACGACAAGCTTACCTAACGAGCAATAAGCAATATAATTTTTAGGATATGAGAGAGAATATATAATTATTTCAACATCCAGACAACGTGTATCTTAAACATTAAATTCAAACCATTATATGAAAATAATTTTATAAAACCAACAGTAGGTTCTCTACAGTGAAATATAATGTGCCATGGAATGTATAATGGACTAAGTCACTGCGAAAGGGCAAATAAAGTTTTCGCAAAGAGCACTGACCAATTTACGATTTCACCGGTACGATGATAATAAAATTATATATATATATATATATATATATATATATATATATATATATATTAGTGTTGAGACGATTAATCGGAATCGGGCATCGGAAAAATTGGAGCTTTTTGGGGTATCGGAATCGGAAAAAAAAATTGTCTATTTTCCGAGTCCAAAACCGATTCCTTAAATTATCTGTTTTATATGATTTGGGTTTAAGAAACATCTTTCACTGTTTGTAGTAATAATAAAATAAATACTAAATTTATTCATTTAAACTTCTAGTAAGACTAAAATTTCCAGATAACATCATCACAAGCTTGTTTTTACATTTGAAAAAATTATAGGCACATGTAAGATTTTTTTTTTTTTTTTTTACATTTGAAAAAATTATAGGCACATTTAAGATGTGTTTTTACGGTGATCGGGAAAAAATAACACTGTTGTGGTAAAATATTAAGATATTTATAAAGAATCGGAATCGGTAATTGTATCGGAATCGGGAATTTAGCACGAAATCGGTAATTGTATCCGAATCAGGAAATATTTTGGAATCGTCCCATCACTATATATATATATATATATATATATATATATATATATATATATATATATATAGAGAGAGAGAGAGAGAGAGAGAGAGAGAGAAAGAGAGAGAGAGAAATAAAAAGGAACAAACCGTATTATGTGTTCATCAACGTTTCGTCTTTATTTCGAGACTTCATCAAACGGAAATGGAATCATGTCGTTTCTATCGCTCCAGGCTGTAAATGTACACGGTGATCCGAAAGTAAAACCTTATTCTTAAATAACTAAAATGTATTTCTGAAACATACTTTCTCTAATTAATGAATATTAGAAGAAAGTATAGGAATAGACCTTTTTTTATAATTCAGTATGAGCATCGACATTTGCCATCAGCTTTTCAAGTCGATGAGGAAGTCTCGAAATAAAGACGAAACGTTGATGAACACATAATACGGTTTGTTCCTTTTTATTTTCTCTATTTTGTCGGAATACTATTTCCATTATTTTCATCACATATATATATATAAATATATATAAATATATATATATATATATATATATATAGTGTGTGTGTGTGTGATGTGAAAGTATCTCCCTGTTCTAAAATAACTATAATTTATTCAAATGCTGTAATGTGTTCCTCAATGTTTTTTTTTTCGTATGTTACTCAATGTGTGGTAATTAAATCTATGCTTTTGATTTGTTATCAGAGTTGTTAAATGAATTTGAAGGGAGAATACGTGAAGTTACTAGTTCCATGCCGGAAGAGGTTCTTCTGAAATCAGTTGATGCGGTTCAGGGTCGACTTGAAAAGCTGACGGCAAATGTCGATGTTCATACTGAATTATAAAATAAAGGTCTATTCCTATATTTTCTTCTAATATACATTAATTAGAGAAAGTATGTTTCAGAAATACATTTTAGTTATTTAAGAATAAGGTTTGCCTTTCGGATCACCCTGTACATTTACAGCCTGGAGCGATAGAAACGACATGATTCCATTTCCGTTTGTTGAAAACCGGGTTTTCTTATTTTTGCAGTCGTGTACAAACCTCAAGGACAATAGGAGCCTACTATCATGTCCTATAGTGACACAGTGTTCAACGAGCGAAATCCAAGTTATGAAAACAGGACTATAGCCAGCAAACTAATTATGCATCGTGTGATTGCCACGAATAACAAGGACGTGCCTAAGGCGATAAAAACAACATTTTCGACACGGTCATAGTTTTCGTATGGTCTCAAGTGAGGGCCACATCATGCCACCTCACATCTTCGACGTCGGCTTGAAAGTTAACACCAAAATGTACCTGGATATACGAAAGAGTGTGGTGATCCTCTGGTGGAATCAGGTAGCCGCTGGCAGACCATGGGTGTGGCAGCAGGACTCTGCGTTGGCCCACATCTCGAAAGCCACCCTGGCTTGACTTCAGAAGGAATGTTACGAATGTGTATATATCTCTCACTGGATCCTCCTCTCCCCGACGTGCTGGACTACTTTAGTCATACGTCGAGAACATAAAACACACATGACATTCCACAACACCAGTGCATATGGAAAAGGCATGCTTCCAGGGCTGGACACGTATCGACGCAATGGTTGAGGCTGAAGGCGGCTACATTGAATAGATGTCAGCTCTACCACATAATTAAGTTACCTGAATTGTTTTTTCGATAGCAGTTTTAAAATAAATTTGCTGTGTTTTTTTTTAAACTTCATCATTCCACCCTGTAGATGTGTATGTGTGTGAAAGTATATATATATATATATATATATATATGTGTGTGTGTGTGTGTGTGTGTATGTATATATATATATATATATATATATATATATATATATATATATATATATATGCGGGTGTGTGTGAAAGAGAGAGAGTGTGTGTGTATTTATGCGTGTATATAGTCAGTTATGCTACAAATAAACCGGAAAATATTTCTTTATTTGACGTAATTTATCATCTGTCTTACAGACGTATGGTACGTATTGTTTTAATATGTGTGTAATTTCTATTGGAAGCTTCCAATTTATGCGCTCCCTAGCAATTTTATAGCAAGTCTATATAAGATGTCTGTACTAACCGATTTTTCTTTAAAGAAAAAGGCCGAATTTTAAACACCATGAAGTAGAAAATAATTCAATTATATTTCTTATTTTCCGGCTGAAAAAGCTTTATTGGTTTGAAGTAAATTGTTAAGATTTTCCTAGTGCTTGTCGGGTCACTTTTAGGAAAGTTTCTATCAACATACAGATCATTTGATTCTTTTATACCCGGTAGTTATATATATATATATATATATATATATATATATACTAGCAGAAGTACCCGTCGTTGACTGGGTTCAAAAACAGCCTACAGAAAATGGACTGTGATTGATGAAAGTATGATAGGTTATAAAAAGGAGAGGGTTGTAAAGAGATAGGTTTTTATACTCCAAAAATTTACCCTAAGCAAAATATAATGAAAGTAAAGATAATTTTCGCAAAAATATGTTTTATATCAACCTTGTTTCCATTCGTAGCCAAGAGTGACCAACAAAATGATGTTTCCTTACAATGAGAAAATGTTATAAATATAATAATATAAATATACAAGAAATAAATGTTACCATAGTCAATAAAAGTTACTTTTATGGTAGAAAAGTTCATTGGTTTGTATTTTTAAGTAGTTTGTAAAAAAAAAAAAAAATTAATTCACGAACCGGTTGTAAAAAAAATCCAAATGGCAACGACTTTGAAATGGAGAGCCCCGTTTTCAATTTGAAGGAGAGGCACCTGAGCATTCTGTGTTAACAATTTAAGAGAGTTCCGTCAACGTAAGGAATATTTATAAACATATCTAAATGTTTTCCGTTATTTTGTGTTTGAGGAATATTCGATTATGGCATGTGTATTTTATATAAAAATTCATTTAAGTAGTTATCGCCTCAAATTTCGTTTTAATTTCGGTTCGCTGAAATTATTTCAAGTAAAGAGCATTAAATACTATTTCCAAACAAAAAACAAAACATGAACTGATCTTTTATTGATTATGGTAACATTTATTTCTTGTATATTAATTTTTCCGGGTAGTCGTTTGTTGGCTTTTCTGCTAAACACTCTTTTTTTTTTTTTTTTTTTTTTTTTACATTACATTTTCACCCCAAAAAAGGCACATTGCCACTTTAGTGTAGGGGGCTACTATCAGGGGAAACAACTACTAGGGTACTATGTAGGGATTTGGGCAGCAAGATGCTGGTTCACGTTGCACTTGAACTTCTGCATGTCAGTTCAGTTAGTGAAACAGTGAACTGGAATGGAATTCCAAAGTCTAGCGGTTCTGGGGAAGAGACTACCGGAGTAGAAAGATATTTTACATCTAAGGATATCTAGAGTTTGGGGTGGGATTTTGCAGCTTGTCGGGTCTGTTGAGGGTGTTCACATCGTGGGGGCACAAGTGATTGCAGTTCATCAGAGCATTCACTATTAAAATACTTGTAGAACAGGCAGAGGGATGAAACGTTTCGTTGATGGGACAGAGGATGAAGCTTAGATACCAGTTTAGGGCCTATCAGATTGGCGACTCTCTTTTGAACCCTGTCAAGGAGCGAGAGACTAGTAGCCGATGCACCAGCCGAAATATGACAGCAATACTCCATACATGGGCGAATGGTTGCCTTATAGAGGTACATGATACTTTCGGGTGTTAGAAGTTTTCTAGCATGGTATAGAGAGCCCACCTTCCTTGCAGCGGCCCTGGCAATGCCCTCGATGTAATTGTCCAACTCATGTTTCCTGTGAACGTTAGGCCAAGGAGCTTGAAAGACGTACTCTCAGATAAAGAGTCGTTGGCCATTGCTATAGGTGGTAGAGAAGGTTTCTTGTAATTATTGAATGAAACTAGTTTAGTCTTGGCGGCATTGAACGTGACCATCCATTTTTGTCCCCATTCCACTACAGATTGGAGGTCATCCTCTAGTGTTTCTGCCATTGTTTTAGATATATGTTGATTTGTTTTCCTGTCGTGCCTGTTATAGAGTGTGGTGTCATCAGCATATATCCCCATCTCAGAGGCAATGTTGTCGGGGAGGTCATTTATGAATATCAGGAACAGTAGAGGTCCAAGGATAGATCCCCGGGGCACTCCCGCACTTATATCATATTGTTTAGATGTACGACCCTCGAGTACAACCTGGATTTTTCTCTTATCTAAGAAGGATTTAATTATGTTAAGTATTCTACCAGTGATACCGTATGATCTAATCTTCCTGAGGAGACCCTCATGCCATATCCTGTCAAAAGCCTTAGATATATCTAGAGCTACCGCTCTGCCCTCTCCCGCTTTGTCCAGTGAATGGTATATGCGTTCAGAGATTACAGTGAGGATGTCTGCTGTGGGAAGGGCTTATCTAAATCCATATTGTTGGTCGGTCAGAAGTTTAGCATCTGTAAGGTGCTGGACTAGAGCATGGTTAATAAAGGTCTCAAATATTTTGGCAAAAAGTGTGAGGAGGCTAATAGGGCGATAATTTAATGGGTCAGTTCTTTCGCCAGAATTCTTGAGTACTGTTACAAAAGAAGCAGTTTTCCAACAGCCCGGAAAGCAAGATTCATTAAGGCATTTGTTGTAGAGTTTGGAGAGAACTGGAGCTACTTCGGCTGAGCATTTTTTTAATAGCACAGCTGGGATGAGATCGGGTCCACATGCTTTTGAAGTGTAAAGGTTTTTATGATAGCATGCACCTGAGCAGAGGTGATTTCCAGATCGTCTAGCATGGCGTCTGTCCGCATAGGAAATTGAGGTAGGGGGTGTTGGAATGGTCCAGTGTGAAGTTTGAGGCAAACCGACTGGCAAGCATGTTAGCGTTTTCGGTTGCTGAGCAAACAACCTCGTGATTGTTGGTTAGTGGGGGAATTGTTGATTGCCCATTATTTACTACACTGTTGTAGATTTTCCAGAAGTCACGAGTTTTTAGTTTTTGTGCTCCGATTCGTTTTTTAGTAATTTCCGTAAATTCCCTCTTAGCTGTCGCTATTTCTTTCTTAACGTTACTTCTAGCTTCTATGTACTTCTCTCTGTTTGAACTGGACTTATGTCGGTTAAATTTGCGGAATGCATGCTGCCTTTGAGCAATGACAGTTGCGCAAGTCGAAGTAAACAATTGGGGAGAGTGGGGCTTGCTAAAGAATTTCCGCATGGGAACATGCGCTTCGATTGCAGCTTTGAACCATTCAGTGGTCTCGTTTGCACACTGTTCAGCAGGAAGAGAACAAATATTTCCCCATGCGGCGTCTCTGATACGATCTCTGATGGCTTCCCAGTCAGCCTTTTTATAATATCTCGTTGTTTTGAGCACTTGCTCTTCAGTTTTGGCTCTAGAGTTTAGGGCGATTTCAACCATTATCACTGCATGATCAGCGTTCCCAAGTGGGCTGTCGGCTTTCGTTATACGAGCATCAGGTACTGTGGTCAAAAAAAGATCTAAAAGTGATGCGTGTTGTTCTTCCTGATCAGGGAAACGGGTTGGAAAGTAACAATTTGTGATAGGGAGTGAGATATAGAGAAGCTATGAGTTGTGCTGCCCGCTGAATCTGTGTAAGTAGAGAATCCAAGCCAGTTTTTGTGATGGACATTAAAGTCACCAAATACATGTGCTTGGGCGCTAGTGTCGAAGGAGAGTGCTGTGTCTATGCTGTCAGAGACTTTGTTTATTATGGTGCAGTCTTGGGTCGAGGGAGAGCGGTAGAGAAAGTAAAAGTAGCTAATGCTGTGTTGCATAATTAGTCTAAAGCATATTAAGGCTTGATCATCCGTTTCTAGGTTTGTTTCTCTAGTCAAGGGAAGGGTATTATGAATGTAAACTCCAAGTCCGTGCATGTGTTTGTCAGAGTCCTTACGGCAGAGTAGGAGATATCCAGGCATGTTACAGTAGTTAGAGGGGATGGAGGAGTGTAGATTAGTCTCACTTAGTGCTAAGATATCCGGGGTATTTGTTAGTAGAAATGCTTCAACATTAGCTAAATTAGTTCTAAGCCCACGGATATTTGTGAATGCACGCCTCAAGGGAGGAGGCAAGTTGGATTTGTTTGACCCCAAGCCTGGTTTAAGCTAATTTTTAGATTGTACTGTCATGTTTTTAACGAGTTTCAGTTAGGTAAGGGGGAGCCGAACAGGAGGTTATGCAGAGTATCACACATGAATCACAAGTAGACCATCAGCTGACCATCCATCAACTAGGAATGTAGCCTCAGGAAATCTATATTACTAATTAATATCGACAAAATATCGAAAAACAAAGAAACAAAACCAGTTTTGAAAAATAATGAAGCTTTCTTTACTTTATTAAAATAATCCGAAATAGCAAAATGGGATAGTAAAATAATAAACACGCAATTACTTTAGTTTTTTTAATACATGGAATCGATATAAATATGAATAAGAAAAAAATGGCGCCCTTTTCAAGCAGAACAGCTTCGTTTCAGTTTTACAGTATTGAACGGTGTAGTGTTGCGCCGTCTGATTCAGGCTTGTACTATTGTAATGTAAAGAACACGCAGAAAGGGTTGTAATCAACTGAATTCCTTCCAGTACCTTTACATAAAAGCTTAAACAGATATATACATAAAAATAAAAAGGTTATGTAAATGTTTTTAAAAAGACACGTAATCACGTGAGCAGGATTTTTTCCTTCTTTTGACACGATAACAAGTAACGTTCTTATTTTTTATTATTATTTATCTATTTTCGAAAGAGTGCCACGTGCAAGTGGAGAAGGAAAAAACAGAGTTATGCAAAATTTGTGCCGAGAATTGTCTAAAGTTCCGATTTTTTTTGCTTTCACTTCAATAAGAACGTGAATTTATGAGGTGAATTTATTAGACACAATATGATTCAGCTCAAAACAATAAGTAAAAACTAACGTGAATTAAGATTAAAGTTAAGGTGTCATTGTGGCCCCTCACCCCTTTTAAAAAACGTATTAAACTTTGTGACATATTTGCATTCTATGGAGGTCAGGCACGAACGAACACCCAATAATTTTATTATACCATATTTCTTCAAACTGAAACATAATTATCAAAGTATACTTACGCATATAGATATGGAAAGTCTTTGCTAAAGTTTATGACATATTGCCATGGCGTACAGGCGCGAACGCAGACCCCACAATTTTATTATACCATCCCTATTTAAGTTGAAACATACTTATCAAAGTATTCTTATGTACATCTATATCAAAAACCCTTGTAAACGTTAGTTTTTCATTTTTAATTTCCATACTTTTGTGGACCAGGCGCGAACGAAGACCCCACAACTTTTATGAACCACCGTTCTGCCAGATTAAACATACACATTCCTGATCCTCAATACATCTTCTTTCAGTTTTTAAAAATAGTCAATCATATAGGAGCCTATGCATGGCCACACACAGGCACACACACACACACTCACACACACAGACGTTCAGCTTATATTATAGATATATGTGTGAGTGTATGTGTGTGAGTGTGTGTGTGTGTGCGTGTGTAATTGTTGTATAGCTAGTTTCCTAGATGTAAATATGAATAGTAAAAAGTCCTCAATTGAGGACATATATTGTCCGGTATATAGTCCGTTTATTATACAAATATTAGTTGTTACAGATGTGCATACATATTTCAGTGGAATCCTACTTCAAAAAGTATCTTTTGTATATATATATATATATATATATATATATATATATATATATATATATATATATATATATATATATATATATATATATATATTGTCCAATTAAGAAATGTAATATATTACGAACCCCGGAACACAAGTCACGTTAAACTCACATTTTGAATGTTTTAACAGATGAAGCTAATCCAAACTTTTATGTGACAGTTAGATGAAACATTATGTATATATATATATATATATATATATATATATATATATATATATATTACAGTTAGATGAAGCATTATATGTATATATATATATATATGGGTGTGTGTGTGACAGATGAAACATTATATGTATATATATATATATGTGTGTGTGTGTGTGTGTGTGTGTGTGACAGTTAGATGAAACATATATATATATGTGTGTGTGTGTGTGTGTGTGTGTGTGTGTGACAGATGAAACATTATATGTATATATATTGTTTTTCATATTTTTAGTTTCCTAAATGCACATCGACTGAAATATTTGTGTTTATTTAAAACTTCTCGTTGATTAAACAAACCCGTTTATTTCTGCAAACATTATAAACTACATATCTGCATAAATATTTCTGTAGATCCTTTTTCAGAAATATATTTAGGGTATTCAGTAATCTATTGCTTTTTGACCGGCATAAATATGAAAAAGTCAGTGCACTGTGTTTACATATAAAAAATAGTGTAAAAATGTGAATTTGTGTGTGATTAAAAATAATTTTAGCTAACATCTATTTAATAAAACTCGAATCGTCTTGCTTGGGCCTTGAAACCGTCCATCCGATTTACAATTTCTGGTTTAAAAATCTTCTGCAGATGCGTAAGTAAATAAAAACAAAGCCATGAACTTTTATTTAATCGACAATTTCTTCGCGTTTAAAATCTATATATCTATAAAAGTGAACGTGTCTGTGTCTCTGTGTGTCTGTCTGTGTACATTTCCCTACGCAATAACCCTGTCAATTTTTAGTTTACAGACTAAAAATTTCATATACAGGATACTGAGGTTTGCAAAAATCTTTGTGATTCGTTTACGGACAGAAATTTGTCTGTTAAGGGGTCAAAGTTCAACGATTTGATCTTTGAGAACCCTACCATACTCCTCCGACAATTTTGGGTCTAAACACTTGAAACTTTAGATATAGATTCCTTGGACATGGATCTAACATAATAACGTGATTTGAGCCCAAAACAATAAATGTTGAGAAGTCATAACAGTGGTCAAAGTCGAAAAAATTGACCTTTTTTTGTTGTTCAGCATACACCTCCAAACACCCGGGCAACGCCGGCCACCCATGCTAGTAATTAAATAAAACAAAACTGTAAATCCCTTTTGCTTTGTTTTTTAAGTCGCCTTATTACGAATTTTATTTGTAGTTTTATTGCAAACTGGAATCGTTTTAAAATAAAAACAAGTATGTTTACGAGTTGAGTCTTTGATATAATCCTTATTTGCAGTTTCAAGACGTTGAATTACTCGGATCAACTTGCCTAGTCGCTGAAAGCTTGTTAATAAAAAAGAATCTACTTAACTATCAGCACATATCGTTTTTATAAATAACGCCTAACAATAAGTAACTATTATTAAAGACAATAAAAGTGACACCTCATAGTTAACTAGTTGGTTAAAAAAAAAGAAATTAAAAACATTTAACCGTTAAACTTTATTTCTCACTTTAACTGCAGCAAAACGAAATATCAGTTACTTTTCTTATGTATTTGCTTTAGGTTTTTACAATTTACACTATTTTAAAATCTTTTTTATTGCATTAGATTCCGTAATGGGCAATCTAATGACGTTAAAATTACTTGCAAATGACGACTTGCATAAGTTTTTTGCTATGCTGAAAACGAATATCGAAATTAAATTTTCCGCAAATAAGAAGTTTTCCAGATAGTAAGCAATGTAAATACTTATGTTAAATGTCATGGCTATTGTAGTACGCGCAAGTATGAATATATTTTAGCATAATTAATCATAATTGCTATTCCATAGCTAGCTATAACATTAACTGACCGAAATGGTCAAGGGTAGTCGAAATATTTCATCTGTGTGAATCGCTTTGTTGCAGATTAGTAAAATATCAATATATCACTAAATATACATCACAAAAAATTAAAATTTTATCATCAAAGGAATGCTTTAAGATTAGTTATTTTCCAAAATTTTATTCAAATTCATGCGATATTCATGGAGTTATGACATTTTATTTATTATCAAAGAAAATATATTGTCCATCCGATCCCTTACAATGCCAAAAATCGAGGGAGTGAAGATTATCAAAAAGAAAAGGATTGTTGCTGAACTCATAGAATGATTTTCCATTAAAGATTAAGCCACCGAACTGGAAATGGATATAAAATCCTTGGTTATATTCGTGAACAACTCCAAAACTAAATCCAGAAAGGATAAGGGCACCAGGGGAAACCTTTCGGATCGTGATATTTAGAAAATTCGCAGAGAAACCAACCGGAACCCAAACAGCACCAGTGCTTCCATTTTTACAAGAGTTGGAATCGCTCCAAGATCCAGGAAGGTTTGATGCAATGTTTTGAATGAGATGACACGGAACATCAGACTTCTTCCAAGGCAAACACCATAGGGAAAAATAAATGGATTGCCCACATAATTACATAAAAATAATTTGGGATAAGTTAGTTGAACCATTTCGGATCCCAGAAGAGGTAAAGCTTACAAGTAATGTGTACACAGTATTTTTTTGGATAATCATTTGTCGCAATGACTAGATGATGCTATCACATGATCTGTTTATGCATGACAATGCACCATCTCATTCTGCTAAGGGGACTGCAGCTGTACTTGAATCTATGGTCATCGTTGAAGAAACCCTCAAGATCGAGCCACTGTGTTCTCCAGATTTTAACCCCATTGAACATCTCTGGTCAATATTGAAAAGAGGGGTTTATGAGAGAGGAGAGAAATTTACTTCAAAGGCTGCCATGTGGAGGAATATAGTTGACGTCGCCACAGCCATAACTTCTTTTCAGATAAAATAATTGGCTTGTTCGGTGGACAAAAGTTTGTTTAAAGGTATTTAAAAAATGGTGGATATATCGAGAAATAATTTATTTATTTGAGACTTAGCACCTAGGGTGAGCTTTTGTTTATTATTCTCTGACAGAAAAATATAATAAAAAGTAAAGATTTCATGATAAAATGATAATTGTATTTTTCCCCCTAAACAACATTTTGAAAGACCGGCAAAAAAACAATGGACATTGAGAATTCCTTGATAAAGAATAAAATGTTATAGCTTCGTGAATATCCCATGTTTTTGAATACAGCGGTACACTGATAATGCAAATTTAATTTTTGTGACGTATATTTAGTGAAATAGTATTATTTTTCTAACCTGCAATAAAGCGATTTACAGAGTTTATAATAATTAGTTAAAATATTAAATAATTGTGATGCAGTCGAACACTTGTTATCGGTATGTATATGTGTTTATCTACATGCTATGTAGATGTATATACATCGGTGTTTATATACAATATTAGTAATTATAATAAAATAAATTACGCATCAAGTGCGCTTGAAACAAAATCACAACGTAATATTAGGAAAACAAACAAATATTTTACTTGTTGGAAATTTATCACAAATATATTTCGGAGGTAGACTCCATCTTCAGTGTGTTGTTTTGTTTCTTCTTTTTCCTTTTCTTCTTCCTTGCCATGTTGTAAATTTGGAGAAAGAAGTCTGTTTGTATAGAGCGGCGCGTTGTATCTGGCGGTTGTATTTTGAAATATTGGAACTGTGCGTAGGTAACGCGAGAATAACGTCAAGAATGAGAGTTCAATAGAAACGCTGTTTTAATTTGAATAGAATAAAATACGTATCAAGTGTGCTTGAAACCAAGTCACAACGTAATATTAGGAAAATAAACAAATATTTAACTTGTTGGAAATTTATCAGAAATATATTTCAGAGGTAGACTCCATTTTCAGTGTATTGTTTTGTTTCCTTTTCTTCTTCCTTGCTATGTTGTAAATTTGGGGAAAGAATACTGTTTGTATCTGGCGGTTGTGTTTTGAAATGTTTGAAACGCAAGAAGAACGTCAACAACGTTTCTACTGAATTCTCATTCTTGACATTAGTAATTCTCTTTTCAAGTAAACATTTATATTATACACACATATCTAATGAGAACTTGTGTTTGGTTTACGTAACATGAAATCGACATATGTTTACACTACGCATTGTTTAAGATAAATAATCCAAACTGTTAGGGAATAAAACGAACAATGTTGGTCATCTAGGTAGAGTAAAGCGAAGTAGTCCTGATTTTGCTAGTGAGCAATCATTAGAAATGAGTTCTGTCAGAATTTCGAGTAAGTTAGAAAGAATAGAAACAACAACAATTATTATCGAGTTGATTCCCATGCATATGCAAGAGAGAATTACCAGATTGCCGGCTTGACCTTTCATAGAGTTCACAGAGGTTACAAATCTGCGAAGAATTTTGTTTGGGCAGCAAGCTAATCGTTGCTATGTCAAATGCAGCCGATTGAAAGCTCAAGGCCTCCGGCTACAAGTTCACCGAGGTCATCAAAAGAACTGACCGGTGAAAGATTCGTTTATCATATTATTAGCTGAACTCGAATGCCGCCATTTGCGCTTCGATTTTCGCTTGGCAAGAGCCTCGGGCCACTCGGTCCAAACGGGCTGGGCGTTTATCTAAGAACAACACCCTCGGACACTGACTTTCCCTTAAACACGTTTCGATTTGGGCTAATTTAATATTTCACTTTTTCTATCTGTACAGCCGATTGCGTCAAAATATTTTAGTTTAACCAGACTTGCTTATATTGATCAGAATTAAATATACACAACATCATGTTTTCGGGTAAATATTACCTACCTATTTAGCTATCGGCACAGATACCCCCCCCCCCGCTATCCATATATTTTTTCCTCTCTTCTGCTCCCTCTCTATCACTCCTTCTTTATTTTCTTCCCCCCTCTCACCTCAATTTCTTTCTCTGTCTCTCTCTACCCAACATTTATCCGTTTATCTTTATCTCGTATTACCCGGTCGCGCTCTCCAAATTTTTTTTTTTTTCAGATTTGTTAGGTTTTTATGTTTAGTTTAATATTTTAGATATAATATTTCACTTTTTATAGTAAATTATTTGTAGACGTTAGTATAGTTGTTTTAATCTCACGTCAGTCTAACCACTATTATAATATTTATAAATACATGTGAGGCTTTATGGAGGGTAATATGGGCTATATTTAATTTACTTTAGTTGTAAGCAAATGGGGTAAGAACAGGATGGAGGCCTCTTCGTGTAAATTCCGATACCCATATCTATTGTGGAATTTTAGAAAGAGATACTAGACACAAATATATTTGTAAATACACACACACACACACACACATATATATATATATATATATATATATATATATATATATATATATTCTTAAATTTTCATATTCTTAAAAGTGCGATAATTTTGTACAGAACTGAATTTGAATTACATATTAAGACCGCTTAATAATGAGATAAATATTTAGACGTTTGCTAGAATCCAAATTAATAAATGATTTTTTCGTTGATTTTTATAAAAATCTTAAGAATAAACATTTGAGACATAAGCTTCAACATGATTATATTTTAAGCATTATTGGCACATATAAACGTGGTGCTGAACTATTCTTTTCTGGGAATACACTTTAAAAGTACAATATAAACATATATATAGAGAGTAATAATAATCATATATATATATATATATATATATATATATATATATATATATATATATATATATACAGGGTGTCCGTAAAGTTACTATACAGTCTTACAAGTTACTATACAGACACCCTGTAATATATTAGCAGTACAGTAAGATATTGTATTAAAATATTTATTTGTAACAAAAGAAATAAAAAGAAATACCACCTTTATGTTTATAAAAAATCTCAGAAAATACACGTGTTACATCCGAAAAGACTGTAACAATCAAGGCAAACAATTTCTATGACAAATATTCCTGTGCATTTGCGCTCTTCCAAAGTTAGCTTGCGTGGCATGCTTGATTAAATAAACCTGTAAAAAAAAAATAAATATTAACTATTAATACAAATATAATACAATAAACCAATAAGACTGTATAGTAACTTTACGGACACCCTGTATAGTCCTATAAATATTGTTTGTTTTATATATTGATACTTATATTAAAAACACTTTTTTCTATTTATTTAAAAAGAAAATGCAACTTTCTAAAATATTGATCGTTGAATTGCATTTATCTACAAAAGATCTAGCTAATTTGCATATTTATTTTTAATATTCGTTTTAATTAATTCCCAATAAGATTTTACGGTTTTCCGAGATGAACATCTATTACGCGTAATTATATTCATGAGAAATATTCTACATGATTTATACTTGCGTACTATTTGCGTAAAAGGTTACAGTAAACGCATAACTCTTTCTACTTTCTATATATATGCATGTATACGTATATATTTTTGTCTAAAAAGTTTGCCTACCAAACTCCTTAGTTAGTTTTTAGTCTACAGACATGAAAGTTCATGTATAGGATATATGAACCAATGCAAATCTCTACATTTGGGTTTTAACCGGTGATAATCGGTACAAAAGTGTGAAAATTAAAAATAAAATGAAATTTGCCAGATGAAGGTCTAACGACGGCATTACGAATATGCATGCGTGATGTAATATGTATTGGTTCATGTTTTAATTTTTAGCTTTGCGCTTAACATGACTTCATGGTACAGTCATTAACATCAAAGGAAAAAGTAAATCGTTAGGTAAACGTTTTCGTTTCGATTCTCGGTGGTGGCGCATGGGTCATTTTTAAAACTTTTTAAAATCATTACTCAGTATCATTATATTGCATCCAATATAATCTTTATATCTATAAAAGTGAAATTGTCTGTGTGTGTAGCTTTCCTTAGCAAAATCATCTGCAAATTTTCAGTCTACAGACTCAAGATTTAACATGAGGGGTATTGAGATTTGGGATTTTTTTTAATTAGTCTTCAGCCAGAAATTTGGGGTCAAGAAGTCTAAGTTCAATGGTTTGACCTTTGAAAACGCTACAAATTCCCCCCCGCTAATTTTGGGTCTAAACACTTGGGATTGTAGATGTAGGTTACTACGACATGGATCAAATTTGTTAATTTGATTTGAGCCTTAAACAATGCATGTTAAAGGGGTCAAAGTTTTTTTTTTAAAATTGACCTCTACGGTTTCTACCAAATTACTCAGCCAATGTTTGGTCTAAATATTTTAAATTTTACATAAAGAGTAATATGTTTAATCGGTGTTTGGCCGAAATTTTGGTTGTCAAAGGATCAAAGTCTAAAAGATTTTACCTTTGCGATCTCTAGTAAACTATTCAGCCATTTTGGATGTAAACATTTGAAATCTTACGTAACGGATATTCGAACATGCAGTAAGCTTTTTAATCAGTTTTAGGGCGACAATTTTGCGGCCAAAAGATCAAAGTTAAAAGAGCTGATCTTTACAGACTCCCCCGTCAATTTTGGGTCAAACATTTTAAAGTTTAGATGTAGGTTACCTGGACATTAGTCAAACCTTTTAATATATATATATATATATATATATATATATATATATATATATATATATATATATATACATGCATATAAAGTTAGGAACAATACATAGGATGGAGGAAAGCCGGGCTGAACTGCTAGCATAATAATGTATACGAAATCTGCATAAATCAAATATCATATTTAAGCGTATTTTACGACCTGGAAATAATGGTCAGCCTGTAAGTGTATATATAAAATAAAGAGTTTTCTTATCAGTCGTAATTTGTAAATTACTCAATAATTTCACAATCTCTGATATAGTTTTTGGCTATTATTCTCATCTTCTCTAAATATATGTTGCTTAATATCGCGTACAAAATATATTGATATTTCTGTCTCCCTCTCTTTATAAACAGTCAAATATGATAATCTTATTACCATTTATTAACAGGTAGCGCCCGGCCTAGCCCGTTTGATAATATACGCTTAAATATGATATGTTTTATTCATTCAGAATTCGTATATATTATGATTGAGTCAATTCACTGTCAACTATTTCATATCATATGTTACGCAATGTATAGTCGTGATGTCAAAAGTAAGAAAACAAGATCAGACGAATAATGAATAGCTAAAGATAAACTAACACTAATGTACAAGCGTATATATAATTGCGCATTTGTAGAAGAGTAGTATAAGTCTACTTACGCTGGACATGTTATGATTTTTTCAATGTTGACCATTTAGGAATTCTTTTGCCCCCTTAGCAACCATATTTACCGGTTAGAGACCCATAAAAAAAGTTTAAGAAAAATGCAATCATTAAAACTACCTCGCGAAGCTCTGCGATATTCCGTCTCAGGGGAGATACAATTTGAAAAAATGAGACAGACAATCAGACAAGCATAGTGAGTCTCCTAATTTATAGGTGTGAATAGTGGAGGGTCAGGCGACTCAAGAAAGCAGTACATATGTTAGCCAAAAAAAAAAAAGAAAAAGTACAAAGCAGACCAGGGCTAGAATTTAGTAACATTTGAGAGCCTCTAATTATAGAAAAAACAAATATTGTAAACCCTTAACATTTTCAGCGATGAAAGGGAGATAATGCCGCTGTCGAGTTTCATTTGAGTTGCCTTCCATTTGTGAATCAGTTTTATTTTCACAGATTCGAAACAATGACCAAAAAATGGAGACTGACTCACAGATTTACGAAAAAATCTACAGAACCAGTAACTTTTCTCCTTTCTTTTTTAAACAGCAACCGACATCCCTGATGTAATTCGTAATGCCGTCGTTCAACCTTCACTTGGCAAATTCTATTTATTTTAATTTTCACACTTTTTTACCGATATTTTCCCATAAAACCAAAATATAAAATTTCGCGTGGTTTCGAATACCTTATGTATTAAGTTTCATGTCTGTAGACAAAAAACTGACAGAGGAGTTTGGTAAGCAGAAGTTTGGAAACATATATATATATATATATATATATACGAATACATAAATATATGTAGAAAGATGTCTGTGTTTGCTATAAGCTTTTTACGCAAATATTACAAAAGTATAAATCATGTAGAATATCTGCATGAATATAATTACACGTAATAGTTAACTAAAGATGATCTTCCCCCCTCCAAGGAAACCGAAAAAAAAAGGAAATTGATTAAAATTAATGTTTAAAAGAATATTAAAATTAGCTAGATCTTTTGTAGACGAATGCATTCCCCCAACATATGTATAAGAAATTTGTATTTTCTGTTTAAATAAATAGACACAACGGGTATTTTCTTTCTGTTGTTCTTGGCCTTCGGGCAAGATCAAAATGTTGTATCTGTTTCGATTCTACGCTTAAGTTTATTTATCCTAAGTCCATGGAGGGGAAACCCTCTATACTGAAAAAAATATTATTTTTTGTCCCTACCAGAGTGCTCCTTTTGCCCTTCATCTGTGGAGCTGGTTTTCCCCAACATTAAAAACGACCTCGTGACACATTTTGCTTTCGTGGGGAAGCAAATGAATACCAATAGAGAAAAGGGGTTTTAATATAAATATAAATACACACACACACACACACACACACACACACACACAAAGAAAACAAATTGGCAGGTGTATAGATTGCTCAATTTTAAAGTTGACATAATTTCACTCCTAATTACTTCGACTAAAATATATAGGTAATAGAATAAACGTTTACTAAGTCAGCTTTTGCACAATAATAGAGAGATAAATGTGTGAGTCCGTCTATGGAAATAGATGTAGGTACCAATAGAAGTGTATATATGCGTTGTCATGCCATAAGTAAAATCTAGGTGATGCGAAATGTATTAAATACCTCATGTTAATTGTATCACCAGAACGTTATTTATGGTTTGTTATATCCAGTTAGGCTGAATGTTGCATTGCATAAGCATATCATGGTAGTTCTTTTTAGCCTTCCTACTTCCCATTGTGGCCTATGACATATTGGAAGCCAGCGTTTTGTTTGTTACTTCATCCCAACAACGGACTACTTCTATCAGATGTCGTTTTTAAACAGAGTACATTCCTTTCCTTGATTTAGTGCGCTAACCATAACTATAAAACCCTATTTACTCCAGAATGACATAATCATGTTACCAAACCAGTTCTCCTTCCCATCACCTACATTAAGCGACGTCGAGTCTGGTCAATACCAAATAGGTGACCATTTAGGAATACTAGCATGTATTCAGGTTATTGGATATAAATAATAACCCAAGGTGATGTATGTCATTGCCTTGCACATTTTCAGATTACCCTTTGAAAAAGGGTAGCACTTGTTAGCCTCCCACTAATATTTTTAAGGGTTTAGATAAAAGAAATACAGTACTGATTGCAATTACTAATTACTAGAACAATTAAAATGCATTTTCAAACATAATATCCCAAAACTGAAGGATATTTAAACATGTACTTTGTGAGTAAAGTATATAGGAATAAGCCTTCGCGAAGACCTTGATAAACTCAGATTAATTATAAATAAACAATGAAAAATAATAGTGAGGTATGTGAGCATATATATATATATATATATATATATATATAAGTTTGTGTATATATGTATATATATATATATATCCACATTTATATATGGCATAACACGGAAACTTTATATATATATATATATATATATATATATATATATAACATATATATATGCATATATATATATATATATATATCCACATTTATACATGGCATAACACGGAAACTTTATATATATATATATATATATATATATATATATATATACACGGCATAATCACGTAGCCACTCCGGTTCCACTGAGATTGGTCCTGGATATTACCTTAAAATATACTAATGGTGAGGCCCTAGGTTGTGGGCTTTGGGGAGTGTGAAGCCACCCTTAAATCGTCGTTGCTCCCAGTTCCACTGTGATCCGGAGAGGTCGTACCTGCTAGAGTCCCAACTATGGGTTAAATAAACCCGACTTTTACAAAAATATTTATTCTATTAAAAAAATATTCGTCAAAATGACTGGATTCGGCATTAAATAACCTGAAAAGGGTTGATATGCCGTAAAACAAAAACGACCAACCAATCCAGTTAGATTACCGAAGTTAAGAAATATTGAGGCTGGTGGCCTTTTGGAAATACCAGGTGTTGTATGTTGCCTCCGATAATCACGGCAGTGTTTCCATTTGTGATTGATTTTTTATTGCCACTGGAATCAAGCAGTGCCGACTCAGAAGGAGGGGGTTTACGGATGGTGTCAACCTTGCCTTATTACTATACAAAAAGTTAGCCTTATATGTGATATACATTGTATGTTGACCCCGAACGGAGGCAATAGTGTAAGATGCACGTACATTCGTATGTTTATGTCTGTCCTTCGCGTATTTGTACTCATATAACATAATGTTTTAAACAAAAACCTGTAAAATATATATAAAAAAGATGTCTTATTTTGATATTGCCACAAGATAAACGTCACTGTATAAAACTCTACCTATTCTGTCTATATCTAACCTAACTCCAAACTGGTTTCGCCGCAACTGTCTTTAAACTGAACACGTTTGACACTTATCGGTCTTGGAAAAGTTTTGATCCGGCCAGTGTCCCTAAGGACGCCATGTCTTCTCCGTATTATAATGGTGCACGTCCATTGGGAGAGGAAGACTTGACCATCGAAATGCAAGAAGGAAGGCGTACGGTCGTCAAAAGCAGTGACAAACTGTCGTTGTTTGAGGTCATTTACTTTGATGTAGGGATGGAATATCGCTTAAAAGATAAAGAGTCTCGGGAGGAAGTGGAAGGATCGAAAGTAACTCAGATTGAATTTCATGTATAATTATCTGGCATTCATTTATACACTAAAGTCTTCCTTTGAACTGACCGGAGCATCATTTTCTATCACGATTCAAAGTGTACCATCATTGTTTTATCAATTGTATCGAGTGTATGGATTGAAGAAATCCATTTTCTTTCTATTTACAGAAGATCTTATCGAAACAAGTAAACTTCAATGTACTCTGTCTCTCTTTCACTATCTCTCCATATTATATATATATATATATATATATATATATATATATATATATATATATATATATATATAATGAAACTATTGGAAATATTATTTGGACAAAATAGAGAAATAAAAAATAACAAACCGTGTTATGTGTTCATCAACGTTTCGTTTTTATTTATTTTATTCATCCAGAGGAAGTCTCGAAATAAAGTCGAAACGTTGATGAACACATTACATGGTTTGTTCATTTCATTACTCTCTCTCTATATATGTGTGTGTGTGTGTGTGTGTGTATAAACAGATTATACTTACACAGAGAAAAATGTATATATATGTATGTTTATATATATATATATATATATATATATATAAAATATATTTGTAGTCATCGACGTACAGTCCTGTTTCGTTGTATCTCAACTCGGCAGTGCCGCTAGATTAGCACGTCTCCCAAGCCGAGGATCGAACCTAGAACCGTCGTGTTGACAGTTCTACCCCTCGACCACGGAAGCGATACCTGCACCGAATCTGTCCGAATGTCTATTTAAATAAACATCCGTCCGCTACCTGCAAAGTGCTCAAACGCTTGTTTGTAAACAAACTGCGAGCTTCGCATTTTTAAGCCAAATTAAGTAGCGAGTGAGATTATTTACGACAGTGCTCAACCCAAAGAGGGGCTTTTAAAAATATATATAAATAATAAATATAAATATATAATAATAATAATAATAATAATATATATATATATATATATATATATATATATATATATATATATATCGTTTACAAGCGGAAAACCATCATGCATGAGATTTCAGAAAGGGCTTTCCTAGCATAGCGATAAAGAACTCGACTACGGTCCTCGTGGTCGAGGTTTCGAACCCTGATTAATTCGTTTTTTTTTTACATGGGGGTCACCACTTATCAAGGCCCGAAGGTCACTCAGGGATAAGGGTTATTGCGTGTACAGTAATCAATAAGATAGTATTGTAGTAATCATTGGTATTGGGGGTTTTGATAAAGTGTCTTACTTAAGGGGGCGGTTTTTCAGGAGTTTGTTTATGTTGGACTTGTAGTCAGGTGGGAAACAGGCAAGCGACAGAGAGTTCCGCTGGCGTACAGTTCTAAGAAAGAGGCTTTGCTCATGGAATCTACGTTTGGATTTAGGCACAGATAAAGAGTGGGGAAAATTATTGACAGTTGTTTCAGCCAGACGGGTGTTTCTTGTGAAAGTTTGGCGAGGGGGGGACGAGGGATTGGAGCTCAGACGAGCACCTGTCATGGAAATAGCGATAAAACAAAGACAGGCTCGCAACGTCTCTTCTGTGGGAGAGAGGTTGCAGGGAAGAGAAAAGCGCATCCCCCACTAAACCACGAAGTCTATTTTGTACTCTGTCAAGACAGTATAGGCTGTTTTTAGAAGCTCCTGCCCAGATGTGGCAGAAGGACTCTATCCTTGGATGTACTTGGCTTTTATACAAACAGAGAATTGCATCAGTAGTGAGATATCTTCTGGAGCGGTAGAATGATCCCACCATTTTCCCAGCGTCCCTGGCAACAGATTTGATGTACGTGTTCCATTTTTGATCAGGAGTAAAGGTCACACCCAGAAGCTTGTCAAAACATGGAGCCTCCCCAAGACGAATGCCATCCATTTCAATTGATACTTGGTTTTGGATGCATTAAAAGTGGCCAGCCACCTCATCCCCCATTGTACCACGTGCTCAAGATCAGAGGAGAGAGAATTAGAGAGAACTTTGTTATTTACGGCCTTTGATGTGTTGCCATAGATGGTCGAGTTATCAGCATAGATGTCAACGAATGATTTAAGTATGTGTTTTGAGAGCATATTGATGTAGATCAGGAAGCGAGTTGGGCCCAGGATAGACCCCTGGGGGACTCCAGCATTAATACTGTGGGCCTCTGTTTTCTGCTCATCAACCACTACTCTTATGAACCTATCGGAGAGAAATGATTTAATGATTGAAAAAAACATTTCAAGATATACCGTAGCTGGAAATCTTGTGAAGTAGGCCCTTTTGCCATACCTTATCGAAGGCCTTCGATATGTCAAGAGCAATTGTCCTGGAAAGGAAACCTTTGTTAAGAGATTCACATATCCTATGTGATATAAACGTTAGCACATCTTCTGTAGATCTTGCAGAGCGGAAACCATATTGCATGTCACTAAGAAGGTTGTTTCTGTTGAGGTGGTTGACTACTTCTTTATTTAATATGGATTCCAACAACTTACTCATGACACACAGGAGACTTATTGGTCTGTACTGAGAGGGAGATGACTTTTCACCCGAATTCTTAAATACAGGGCATACTGATGAGGTTTTCCAGGGTGTTGGGAAGCACTTCTCCTTAAGGCAACGCTTAAACAGTTTTGTAAGTATGGGGGCAAGTTCTGGTTGGAGCTTTTTCAGCAGTATAACTGGAATGCCATCAGGACCAGTTGTTTCACTGGAATAAAGGTTCTTGATTAGCCTCACGCACATATATTTGTATGTTGCATAGCGTGTTGTCTGTTATAGGAGGCAATACGGGGAGTTGATGGTCATTGTCGCATAGGGTAGAATTAGCTGCAAAATTCTTGGCAAATAGTCTGGCCTTGTCTGATGCTGACGAGATTACCTCAGGTCCATTGATGATAGTTGAGATAGAACGCACACTTCTGTTCAAGATCCTGTTTGCTATTTGTCAGAACTGGTGGGAATCAAGCCGCTGATCAGCTACTTTGGATTTAACAGACTGAGCATATAGCTCTCTTGAATGTTTTATTACTCTTTTACAGTGGTTGCTGGCAGTCCTGAAAGCAGCTTTAATCTCAGTACATCTATTACGTTGGTAGCTATGGAAAAAGTGATTTCTGTGCGCGATGGCAGCAGCTCATTCAGGAGAGAACCATGGCTGGCTGTTAGGTTTTTGTAAGAATTTTTTGGATGGTATGAATCGGTCTATGCCTATAATTAACCATTTGGTCAGGTCATATACTATAGAGGACACATCCTTTTTAAACATGGAATGCAGAGGTAGGTCAGATATGAATGTACGAAAGCTATCCCAGTCAGCCATAGAGTATCGATATACAGTACTGTGGAGAGGTACGTCTGAAGCCTTATTACATTTAATTTTTATCTTAACTGCTACAACAGAGTGGTCAGCAGAGGAGATAGAACGGAACATGAACACAGCTCAGGGGAAGTTGTGAGGAAAAGGTCTAGAAGGCTTGCATATTGACCGGGTGTATCGGGCACACGGGTGAGTTCGTGAACAATCTGAGTGAGGTCATAGGCAATGGCAAAATCATGACAAAACCTCCCCTCGTCATCGGTTTTATTTGAGTGGGTCAGTTATTCCACATTATGGGCATTGAAATCACCGCAAATGTTAATGTTAGCCGAAGGAGGCGCAGACAGGATGTTGTCAATTTTCTCAGATATGCTCTTAAAGATAGTAACTCCACTGTTTTGGGGGTGATAAACGGCAAATATAAATGCAGTGGTGTAAGCTAGTGCAACCCGAAAGCACATATAAGGTAAATTAGGGTCTTCTCTGGAGATATCCCTACCACATGGAAAGCCATCGTTGATGTAGGCACATATTTCATGCCCATGGCGATCTTGGGGTTCAGATTTAGATGTTAAATTGGAGTATCCTTTAATTATGAATTCGTCTAGAGAAGTGGTTGGCCCTATGCCAGTTTCACTTAGAAAGAATATGTCCGGTTTCGTCTCCTGTAATTGTTTTTCAACCTCTTGAAGGTTGGAAGTAGAACCCTGATGTTGGAGAAGGAGATCTGGTAGTAGGGGTCTACGTTGGTGGATAGGGTTCTAGGTTTATTCGTGTTTCTTTTTTGGCGATTTATCATGATTGAGGTTTTGGGGTTTGTGGAGCATGTCGGTAGACTTGGTCGGAGCAGGACAGAGAGGGAAAATAAGAGAGAAAAAGACAATATTTTTTGTGGCACATGATAAGGTAAAACCGTAACAATTACTCACTAGTATGGCATCAAGAAGCCCTACCAGAAACTACTGTATGGTTCAGAATCCATTCACCAAATGGCAATAGTGGTACTTTGCACCTCCTTAGTGATTAATCCAAGGTTCGAGTCCCTGACTATCAGGCGGGTAACGTCAGCCCAGATGAAACGTTTACCTCCAGCACTCTTACTAGTGACATGACCACAAGGATAGTTATAGAAACCGAAATTTTCCCATATCTCAGGCTACTCTTTACAAAGTACTACCGACCTAGAAAACAGCTTTTTCTTCAACCTTTGTCAGAAAAACACTCATTGGAAATGGGGACTGAAGGACAAAAACGGAGAAGCGAGAGTTACTGGAGCTGCCGATAACACATCCATGTGGATTATCTACTCTCCAAGTTAAGCAGATAAGAGGAAATACATGCCCATTGATAAATATTTTGTTTTAATATATATATATATATATATATCATTCAAACACTATTGTGTTTGAATACATAGTAAAGTCACAGATTTAGTCATTTAGAATTGCTTTAAAGCTTCAACGCTCATGCATTTTTCGACCAAATTTCAAACACTTATTAGTTTATAGATCATCTTCTCAACAATGTTGTTAACAATTTGTTGTTCAATTTTCGTTCAGTAAAACAAAAGTTATCAAGAATTTACTGGTATTCAAAATCGTAAAAAGAAACGTAAAGAGGTGAGCGACGGTTTTATGACTGGTTTCCAGAGCAAAGACGTCGCTTAAGCGACCACTGTAGTTAACAATTCACAGCCTTCGCGAAGAGAGTTGTAAAAAGTGAAACAGAGTGAGTAATAGTATGAAAGGGAGATACTTCAAGGATTTTATTGAAAGCAGACGAGTGCCGCACATTGTTATTATTTATGTGTATGTTATGTTTATGGGGGCAAAAACATTAGACTGAAATTAAACAAAGAGAAAGTGAATTTACTAGAAGCCTGGATAAATCATGGGTAACAATTAAAAAATATGGGAGTATGAAGTAATATGTTGAAACTTAAACCTAGAAAAAGTAAAAGACCAGTTGTAAAAATTGGAAAAGAAAAGGACAAGTTATTCCAGTAAAAAAATATTATTACTTTATAACAAAATATTGCAGCATTATAAGTTTTTTATTCAATTTATAACATTATATAATGCATTCTTAATGTTGCAATATTTTAAGTTATACACTTATTATATTTTTACTAGAATATCTCGTCCTTTTCTTTCCCAGCTTTAACAACTAGTCCTTTACTTTTTCCATGTTTAAGCTTAAACATATAACTTCACGCTCACATTTTCTATGTGTGAGTATATATATATATATATATATATATATATATATATATATATATATATTGTTTTTTTGTGTGATGATATTAATTAAAATCTTTTTTTATTTATTAAAAAGCAAATTCAACTTTGTTATATATGAATCGTGGATTTGAATTCACTTGCAAATGATCTAGCTAATTTGCACATTCTTTTAAATATTAATCTAAATATTACTTCGATAGCGTGTGTTATTTTGGTGTCACGCTTAGATCCGGGTCGTTTAATCGTTATGTACTTTCGATTTCTTGTAATAAATAATTTGACCAAGAATTCCCCATGAGTTTTGGTTTCGGTTTCTATTATAGCGGATGGCACTCAAATCATTTTTTTTATTAATAATTTTGCTACGAATTCTTCACAATTTTTATTTCGGTTTTGATTAGCTGATGGAACCTAAGCCATGTTTTTTTTATGAATAATCTTACCAAGAATTCCTCATAAGCTTTGGTTTCGGTTTTAATTATAGCTTAATGGCACTCCAATAATCTATTTTTTTTAATACTTTCATCAATAAGTCTTCATAAGTCTTTGTTTTGGTTTGATTTTAGCTGATAGCACCTCAGTAATGTATATTTTATAACTAAATATAACAAGAAAATATGTAAATTCTTAGATATCTCACTTTACCTAAACTTTAATATTCGCATTGGAGAACATGTAATACATTTCAGAAAGAATTGATCCGATCTATCTATACAGTTTCCGGTTTATAAGATTGAAACCTATACACGTGCAAATATGATTCAGACTGACCTTAATTTTAAAAATTAAGTCTAAAATCGTCTTTTCAAACTGAGCAACCACAGAAATCAGACGTGTTGGCTTTTCTATTTTCCTAATTCCCGAATCTACTCAACTGAAAATGAACTGTTCCTTAATACAGAAACGTTTAAAAAGTTCCCTTTATATAAAAGTAGAGATAAATAAATAACTGTGTGTATAAATATATATATATATATATATATATATTAATATATATACATATATATATTTATATATATATATATGTATTAATATATATACATATATATATATATGTATATAATAAATTCCACAGTTAAACAACGTCGCAGCCCACAAGAGTAAAGATGTGTCTAAATGATGAGCCCAAATGAGGGCGAAACTCGAGTCTTGGATTTCAGGTTCGTTAATTGTCTTGACTATTGTGGGATGCGACGTTGTTGGTTGTGGAATTTATTATGCATAAGCTCTCACGTTTTGAAAATCATATATATATATATATATATATATATATATATATATATATATATATATATATATAAGGGAAATAAAATTAAAACTTTAGATGACGCTTACAATCAAAAGTCATTGTTCGCCTGAATACTTCAAAAACTGTTTACAAAGTCGTTATTCGGCGGAGTTTCAAAGAATATGATTGTTGTTATTCTTCTCATCAGAGGGCATAAAGAAATCAGCAGATTATATTTGTAGCAATGCTACAATTTGCTAGTTTAGACATTAAGTGAAACCGCAATGTATTGTATTTATAAATTGCCAAATATAAAAGTGGAAAAATGTTGGAAATATATATATATATATATATATATATATATATATATATATATATGTAAAAATATATATATATATAAAAACAACATAATATTTTAGGTTGCATGAAAATTCTCTCAACTGATCCGAAATGCAAAATGGTTATTTTGGGAGAATGGATTCCAAAATAAGTCCAGCGTGACGATGCATACAATACGATTGAAAAGCCTTTAAAACAGAATGAAAACATAATGAAAATTGTTTTTTTTCGGGCAGTGAAGTAGTCCAAAGAGAAGTCTATCCCCAGCCAAGTGGGACCTAATAGTATATATATATATATATATATATATATATATATATATATATATATATATATATATATATATATATATACGAACTAGCTTTATTGTCGACTATGTTATCATGAATGGAAACCTTTGATATTGAACTGTACTTTGATCAAAAATAATTCCTCCTAAAGGAGAAGTAACGGATACTTTTCCCAAAAGGAATTACTGCGCTATCTAATCTAACGTTATGCATCTCGCATCGAAGTAAGTGTCACTTTTCGTTGAGTGAGAGACAAGACGACATCATGACTGACACTTAGAGCCAAGATATTTTCCCAACAGCCCTTCGCAAGACTATACAAGACATGAAGTCCCAGGAGTGACATCAGAACTGGCCATTGCTCTGAACGGAACACTGATAGAAAATAAGGAATCACCCAAACCCATTCTGATACTTGTAAGATGATATTTACCTGAGTTGCTTTAGTAAAAAGATAAAAGCGTTTAACGAAAAGAGGACCACTACGAAGAAGCAATTGAACACGGATTTCAGGAAGTGTAATAATAACTTTCTTATTCATTTAATAAATGATTAAATGATCTTTTTGAAAAGATCTTGCTAAGCACCTATTAGCCTTACACATCCACTATATATATATATATATATATATATATATATATATATATATATATATATTATATATATATTATATATATATATTATATATATATATTATATATATTATATATATATGTATATATATATATATATATATATATATATATATATATTCAAGAAACTCGTTTCTTATCGTTGGACACTTTAAATTGAATTGTGTCGGTCAATTTAGCTCTTATGCATAGATCATCGTATAACGATTAGATCACCGTGACTGACATAAAGAACATTTAAAAAAAAATGTTATAATACAACGTTATTTTTAGTGGTTAATGGTAGCTGATTGAATATGGTCTTTGCTAATCGAGCCAGAGATGGCTCGTCTTGCACGTTCGAATCTGTCGATTTGTATTAGTCGTGACACCGTGCACTGAAGATTCCTGAATAAATGAGACACTAGTGTCTGTAGGTATATAATTATTATAGTAAAAACTTAATTATATATATATATATACTAGCAAAAGTACCCGTCTTTGACTGGGTTCAAATACAGCCTACAGAAAATGGACTATGATTTATGAAAGTATGATAGGTTATGAAAAGGAAGGGTTTTAAAGAGATAGCTTCGAATTTGGAGGTATCAAAACCAAAGCAAAATATGATGAAAGTAAAAATAAATTAGATAAACCCCATAATTTATTATACCATACCTGTTCACACTGAAACACTTATCACAATATTCTGTGGATGTATATTAAAAAACCTTGTGATACTTTGTGAAATATTTCCATTCTATGGAGGTCAGGCGCGAAAGACCACCCCATAATTTTATTATACCATATTTCTTACAACTGAAACATAATTATCAAAGTATACTTACGCAGATAGATATGGAAAGTCTTTATTAAAGTTTGTGCCTATGTCCATTTTATGGATGGCAAGCGCGAACGTAGACCCCACAATTTTATTACACCATCCCTATTTAAGTTAAAACATACTTATCAAATTATTATTATATACATCTATATCAAAAACACTTGTAAACGTTCTTTTTTTAAATTTTTTATTTTTTTATTTCCATACTTTGTTTACCAGGCGTGTATACATACCCCACAATTTTAATGAATCATCATTATGGCAGATCAAACATACCCATTCTTGTGTCTCGATGCATCTTCTATCATTATATATGATCAGTTTTCTATAATAATCAACCATATAGGAGCCTATTCGTGACCAGACACACACAGCCGTTCAGTTTTATATTATAGATATATATATTTAAGAAACTCGTATCTTATGGAGCACTTTCAGTTGAATTAGGTCGGTCTATTTATCTCTTATGCATAGATCATCGTATAACGATTAGATCACTGTGGCTGACGTTTAGAACATTTAAAATTAAAATGTCTAAATTGAACGTTATTTTTTGCGGTTAATGTTAGCCTATTGGATACGGTCTTTGCTAACCGAGCCAGAGATAGCTTTTGTTACCGGGTTCGAATCCGTTGACTGGTGTTACTCGTGACACTCTGCACTGAAGATTCCCGAAAGGATGAAACACTAGTGTATGTAGGTATATAATTGTTATAGAAAAAAATTAATTATATATATATATATATATATATATATATATATATATACATGTGTGTGTGTGTGTGTGTGTCAACACGACGGCTGTAGGCTCGATCCACGACTGGGGAAAGGTGTATGTTTAGCCACACTTGTGATTTGTGTTACACCGAAATAGTACTGTATGTGGATGACTCTTAAGCCCCACCCACTTTGGGTTGAGCACTTTTCAAATATGTCTCCACCCGACGCGTACTTAACCAATTAAACGAAGCCCACTATTAGTTCGTTTGTAAACAAACTGATGGTTTGAGCACTGTGCGACGAGCAAGTTGCTTATTGAATAGACACTTGAGGAAAAATATTTATGGGCACTGATTCGTAGTCCGATGGTTAGGGCTGTCAACACCACGGTTGTAGGTTTGATCTACGACTGAGGAAGATGTGTGTCTAGCCACACTGATGAGTTGTGATACAACGAAACGGTACTGTATGCGGATGACTATATATATAATATATATATATATATATATATATATATATATATATATATATATATATATATATATATATGTGGGGGGTGAGCAAGGAGATCCGATCCGTCAGGGATTAAATGAGGATCAACAAATGTTTCCCCTCCTATACGTTTATTGTCACCGAAATAGGTTAAATCGACCATTTTTTTAAATTAAATCAATCGATTGTTTGCTCGTATTAGAGACCCCGCAGTCTACTTGATGGAAACTTTATATGCCTCTCCGCATTGACTTAGGCCATAATAAATTGTAGCATGCATTGCATTGTACGGAATTATACTGTTGATTTTATAACATTATCTGTCAATTATGGCTTCACGCTTAATAATACAAAAGTACAGTACCATGGTTCAATTGTGCTTTAAGCAAACTAACTAAGAGTGCTCTTTTGGCAACCAGGCAAATAAAGATCACCTTTTTTTTTTATAGTTGGCGCAATTACCTCCGAATTTTGCGCTGTGACCCCAAAGTACAGTATATATATATATATATATATATATATATATATATATATATATATATATATATATATATATATATATATATATATGCGTGTGTGGGGGGGCGTAAGTAAGTAAGTAAAGAGAGAGAGAGAGATGAAAAATGATCGATCCAAATTATATGTTAATCAACGTTTTGTCTTTATTTCAAGACTTTCTCGAAATTATTAATTTACCGAAAAATGAAATACCAGTACAATATTTGAAAGTATACTTGTTTCTAATCTGAAAAAGAAGATTTTGTAATATATCAGATCGAAAAAAATAACACTAACATTTAAAGTGCATATAGCGTTGTGATATTGAGTGAGTGAGATTTTCATCGATAGATGGCAGTTTTATATTTAGAAAATATGTTTCTTGAATGAATTTAGTGGTGAAAATTTAAATATTGGATGTGTGATTAAAATGAAATCAGTGTTTCTTTACTTTTATTAGGTTGGTGCAAAAATAATATCGATTTTTGACGGTCAACTATATATATATATATATATATATATATATATATATATATATATATAAACGGCATTATGTTTGCACATTATTAATTGATTATATGCATTAATCATTGTAGGTATTATTTTCTGTTCTGTAAATACGATAACCTACATCTATAATTAAGCTGTTTTCGTTTAATACTAGTGTTTTCCGATTAAAGCATATGAATTGCAGAACCTTCGACGCCATTAAATTGTATTTTAGTTGTTAATAAGTAGGGCTATGAAAACAGTACCTTCTTATCCTTTTGACTCCCGAGTATATATCCGACACAGACAAAGTTAATCAACCGAGAACCACATCACTGTATTTAAAAGCATATAAAAAATCAAGAGATATCAAGGGATACACACTCGATGGTCAAAGCAATAGAAAGAATATGCTGTTGTCCTAGCCCTAGTAATAAGTGCGGATTCAAGAAGACCTCACTGAAATTTTGTTTAATGAATTTAACGAGTATACCTGTTTTAACTTAAAAGAATGATCATATTTTAATCAATGAGAGAATAATGTATTCAAAGTATTGTATTTTGACATCCCTTCTATGTTTAATAAGCTTTTTTATTATGACGCTAATGAGATTCACCAACTTATGCTTGATGACAATAATGGCATGAGACAGTGTATACATATATATATATATATATATATATATATATATGTATATAATAAATTCCACAGTTAAACAACGTCGCAGCCCACAAGAGTTCAGATGTGTCTAAATGATGAGCCCAAATGAGGGCAAAACTCGAGTCTTGGACTTCAGGTTCGTTAATTGTCTTGACTATTGTGGGATGCGACGTTGTTGGTTGTGGAATTTATTATGCATAATCTCTCACGTTTTGATAATAATATATATACATTAGATGTGGATTGCTTTTCGAAATTCTCATTTTATCTCCTAGATAAATTCTTATTTTATCTCCTAGATAAATTCTCATTATATCTCATAGATTGATATAGCATACTTATAGTTAAAAAGAAACAGAACTTAATTCTAGCACATAGATTTACTGATTTACACCACAAACATAATGTCTACAATAAATCCATAATCAATATATAATAAATCAATAATCAATATATAATAAAACACAAAAACACGCATTTCATTTGAATTACACGTTCAACATTTTAACAATAAGGGCTATACGTCATACCTTACTAATATTCCTAGTGAACAAGGTGCAAAAGAGATCCAGACCATTGCACTTAAGGGAGCAGCGAGGATACCAAAAAGAGCTCTCGGTTGGTTCCAATAAAGAACAGGGCAAAGTTGGCAGCTGATTTGGCTGCACCATACCCAGAATTATAATCTTCAAAGAAGAGAAAATTAAAAACAAAAAACAACAAAAAAAAAACAGAAATTGCAGCATGTCTTTTTTACAGGTCTACCGGCAATTAATCATCCCGTGTAAGTCTTGGAATAAAGATGAAACATTGATGAACAAAGAACTTTGCTTGTCTGCTTTTCCAACACTTCATCACATTGCAATAGAATTTCCATGCGTTTCATCAATAAATAATGAGAGAGTGAGTTTGTTTTGAGACGACAATATTATCCTCGGAAATTAGTAAGAACCATGTTGACTATTTATATGTCTATAACAATATCGATTATAATTCTTAGTTTATAATAATGATTGTTATACTTGTAAAATTGTGAACGAAAATATTAAGGATGTAAACAACGTTAATGCGTAATAAAATGGAAATGAATGAAAACTTAAAAGAATAATTAGATAATCAGCTATCAAATCTAAAATATGTACACAATGATTTTGCCGTATAAACAAATTGTGAGTAACGTAATATTCTAAGAAATGTGTTTATATATATATATATATATATATATATATATATATATATATATATATATATATATATATATATATATATATATATACATATATATGTAATTTTTTATATTCATTATGTAAATACGATCATATCTTGATGCGGTGTGTAGACCGTTTCGATTATTATTGATTTCATGGGGTAAGAAAAAATTGTTAAAAACACAATTTTTAATGTTGATGTACTTTTTTTTAATCTAAGAGGAGAAAAATATTTAACCATATGTAGTGTGTAGCATGGTTTAACATTCTTATAGTTCTATATGAGAAGGAAAAAAGCACTACCCACGGCCCTTGTTCGAATTCAGTGATTTTAATTTTTCGAATATATTTTCACCTAATATATATATATATATATATATATATATATACATATATACACGCACACATATATATACATACATATATATACATATATATATAGAGAGAGAGAGAGAGAGAAAGAGAGAGAGAGAGAAAGAGACTTATATGCAATATACTGAGTTCGTGTAATTCTGTAAATTTTCATATACCAATGAGTTTTAAGCCAAAAAGGAGTAAGCTATAAAATTATCATATTTCATAATCTAGCATTAATATACTGTGAAAGCAAAATCAAGACTTCAAAAAGGGTGTTGATGGCAACAAAAAGTGTATTTCATTTTACGTTACAATTGTTTCCATGTCCAGTCGAACAATTTCAAACATTATATCGTTTGATAATTTTCAAAAACCAGCATTTCTTCAGACTTTATGAATAAACACACTTTTGGCAATAGAGCATTTTTTGAAGACAAAAAAGAAAAAAAAAGGAAAAAATTCCCTTAACGGGAAAAGCATGTGAGAAACATTTACCTTTGTTATAGATATATAGATTTTGAAATTGTTCGACTTGTAATTTTTTCAAAAACTGAAAATTTACGCTAAATTTAATGTAACTGTTTAAACAACCTATACCTCATTTGATTGGCCTTTTATTCTTCTATAATTTTACCTGTTTATATTTGACTTTTAATTGAAATATCTTAGTACTCACGTAAATTAAAAACAAAAATAGCTTCAAATTGAGGAGGCGAAAAGAAAGTCCGCACAATAGACAATTAATATTTAATTGTAACTTTAGGACATTAATGCAACAAAAATACAACAGGAACACAATGTACTAGCTAATATTTAATAGCATAGCCCTTCTGCAATTTGACAGCCCGCGATATTTTGGGAAATCCTTGAATGACTGCAGTAATACTCCGTGGAAAGGGCATCTCACTTCTCTTTAATTTGTGTCCAAATTCTTCCAAAATTTTGATTTTTATCATTACGTAGATGTTGCTTGATGTAATGCCATACGTTTTCGATGAGATTGAGGTCTCGATATTGTGCAGGCCAATCCAAATACGGAATATCATGCTCTTCCAGGAACCTCTTGACATTGCCAGCTGTGTGAATGGGAGCATTTTCCTACATGAAGATGGGGTTATCATCCAAATTCTGACCAAAACTAGGGTAGAAAATGCTCAGACAACTTATGAATGTACTTGGTCGAATTAATCCGACCTAGCAAGCGGACTATAGGACATGGACCTTTGGTACTGATAATGCCCCACACCAAAACTGAACCTCCACTACCTTGCAGCGTTGAAACTTAGCACCTAGGATTTAATTCTTCGTCTTTCCTCCGACGGACGTACTGCCTACCATCACTATTGAACTTTCTTTCGTCGCTAAAAGGCACTTTTGACCAATATGAAGAGTAATGACCTTTATTGCATCTAAGGAAGTCCAGACGGCGCTTTCTATTCTTTACAGAAATCATTGGCTTGCGTCTTGCAACATATATTCGCAAATTAAAGTCCTTTAATCTGTTCGTGACAGTAGGAAGAGAGCACTTTTTAACAAGATTGCACTGTAGTTGGGTTTGGGGAGACGTTTCAAAACTGTTTTTTAGATCTTGATAGCATTGTCTTTCCTGTTTGTAGTAACTCTAGCACGACCAGATTTAGGGGCATCATGAACACCGCCGGTGTTTTGGTGCTTTTCATACCGTTTGCTCGTCACATTTCAATCTGCGTCTAATTTCTCAATTGGATAAAACAGAAAGGTTGAGATTAATGAGCTCCTGACGATCATAAAGAGAAAGTCGTTGCATATGGACTAAATGTTACGTTGTATAACCTGAAACAACAACAATTGCGATTAGAGATGTTTTGTTGCCTGTTGGTGGATATTTTAAACTGATTAAGGGGCGATAATTAAAGCTGGTTTTAAGCGAATTTGGTGCTGTGGACTTTTTTCTCCTCTATTTGAAGTTATGTTTTCTTTTAAATTAACGTGAGCACTAAAATATTTAAAGTAAAAATCAAATATGAACACGTAAAATTATAGAGGAATAAAAGCTGTATCAAATGAGATATAGGCTGTTTAAACAGTTACATTAAATTTATCTTAAAATTGCAGTTTTTTAACGAAATTACAAGTGCGGAATTTCTTTTTGCCGCCATTATACATGTAATTACATAAAAATTTAAAAGTATTTTGTCGTCAATAAATGTTTACTTAAAACGTCTTTGCAAATTGGTAAAGTAAAATTCAGGTTTCATCAATTCATATGAATTTGAACATTATATTATTGGCGTTGTTACAACGATATTTTTCTAGTCCAAATTCTTTCTAGGAAGACATCGGATACTCCTGCGGGACATATTTTTATATTTTTATTAAAGAGGATTTCGTAATTAGTATTATACTAGCCTGGGTGCCCAGCTTTGCCCGGGTGTTTGGAGGTGTGTGTTGAGCAAAAAAAAAAAATGGTAGTGTGTAGGCAGGCTCGAACCTGTACTGCGAAGGATGACAAGAACGTGGAGGTGGGGGAGTGAAATATTTGCCGTTGTGTCCATGGCCAAACCGTAAGTGACGAAAAGAGAGGATGACTTTCGAAAATTTTGACGAAAAAAGTTACCCCTCTTTGTAGAAAAGTGCCCAGTTAAGGGTGAAGCAATTAATGTTTTTAGCCAATTTTCCGATATTTGTCGTCCGAAGGGTCGACTTCAAAACATTACCGATCTCGTGAACATCTGTCGCTTCTGTCAAAAGTTTTAGGCAGACATTGATACATACATATATATATATATATATATATATATATATATATATATATATATATATATATATATATATATATATATATATAATCATACATTTAAACAGACAAGTGACATTTATATTATAGATCATATTGGACTGAATATATAAAAATAATTTTAAAAGTTTAACAAAAAAAAGCCTCGTGCGCAACAACCGAGAATCAAAACCAAAAATTTAGCTTACGATTTACTTTTTCCTTGACGTTAATGCCTGCATTATTTGTTTGCTACAAGGCTAAAAATCGAAACATGAACCAATAGCTATTACGTAACGCATGCATATTTATAATGTCGTCGTTCGACCTTTGCCTGCCAAATTTCATTTTTCTTTTTAAATTATCACACTTTTTCGCCGAATTTCCCCGGCTCAAACCAAAATATGAAGTTTCGAATGGGTTTTACTACCCGATTAAGTTTCTATGTCTGTAGACCAAAGTCTGTCAGAGTATTTTTGTAGGCAATTTTTTAAAACAAATATATATACGCAAACATTTTTTTACACAGGCATCACCACATTATCAAGGCCAAGAGGCCACTCAATATAAGAGTTAAAGAGGGTACAGTAGAAATTGGAAAATATAGTAATCATTAGTAATGAAAATTCGGCAAATTTGTTAACTCATATGGAACGGCTCATCGAGAACTTATTTACGTTAGACTTGAAGACAACAATATTGTACTCAGCCGGAAAGCAGGAAAACGGAAGACAATTCCACAGGCGTGCAGTTCTAAGAAAGAAGCTTTGTTCATGGATTCTATGTTTAGATTTAGGCACAGATAAAGAGTGGGTGGAATTATTGATAGTGTTTTCAGCTAGACGAGTGTTTCTTGTGAAAGTTTGGCGAGTGGGGACCATAGACTGTAGCTCGGGCGAACACTTTCCATGAAAATAACGATACATCAGAGACAAACTCGCAACATCTCTTCTGTGAGATAGAGGTTGCAGAGAAGAGAAAAGGACATCTCCTACGAGGCTACGAATTCTATTTTGAATCTATCAAGGAAGGACAAGTTCTTTCTAGCAGCTCCTGCCCAGATGTGGCAACAGTATTCCATACTTGGACGTACCTGGCTCTTATATAGATAGAGAATTGCATCAGTAGTGAGATATCTACTGGATCGATAGAAAGATCCCACCATTTTTCCAGCGGCCCTGGCAACAGATTTGATGTATGTGTTCCATTTAAGATCAGGAGTAATTGTCAAGCCCAGAAGCTTGTCAAAACTTGAGGCCTCCTGAAGACGAGAGCCATTCATTTCAATTGATGCCAGATGTGGATCAGAATGTTGATGATGTAAAGAGAGAAGCTTGGTTTTATATACATACATACATATATATATATATATATATATATATATATATATATATATATATATAAAGATGTTTGTGTTTACTATTGTGTTGCTATTGAAGCAAATATTGCACAAGTATAAATCATATGAAATATCTGCATGAATATAATTACACGTAATAGTTAACTAAAGATGATCATCATATAAGGAAGCCGAAAAAAATAATACGGAATTAATTAAAATCAACGTTTAAAAGAATGCTTGATTTTTTGCAGATGAATGCAATTCCACAACCTATATATAACAAAATTGCATTTTCTTTTCAAATACACAGAAACATGGGTTGTAATATGAATATTAATACTAAAAAGAAAAGTATTTGAGTTGTAAACGAACGTCAGGGTTTAGCAATTGTTGGGAACTTGCATAAACCCCCTGTAATAAACAAACAAATAAATAAATAAAAAATACACTACCAAATAATGTAAAATAAACTTTTGTTTGTCGGCAAATGTGGCAGTTTGAATGAAAGAATGAAGAGAGGAAGAAGGTGAAGACTTTTGAGCGTGAGAGAAAAAGTTCCTCTATGTGTTGTGGTGAAATGAGAAAAAGAGAGAGTCAAGCAATGTTCTTTGACGTGTTAAAAAAGCTATCCTTTCAGCTACTGAATTTCACTCGGCGAGCGTTGCTGTTGGTCTCGGTGGTCCCTTTTTCTGAGGAGAGATGCTCTCCGTGCCTTTTATATTTCTTTAGCGGTTCCCAAAAGTCTTGCAAACGTAAGTTTTTAAATCGGGCCCTGATTGTTCGAAAATTCATATTTTTGACAAAAAAAAAGTGCTTTCAGCTACGTCGGCCATTTCTCAAGCATCCTGTTTTTTGACCCAAGAGGTTTGATGTGGGTGAATGCTGTCATTCCCGCGTTAATTTATTTATAAATTTTGATGTGTGTGTGCCTTAGAAAAATAAAATAAGAAACAAAACAGAGTATAGATTTATACTGTTTATTCAGTTACATGTCAATACTTATTTAGAAGTTTATAAACGTCAGTCTTTTTTAATAATTTGGAATATGTTTTGTTTTAGACGTCACGTTTTAAGAGTAGTTACAGTTAATCTCTGGGTTTACACACACACACACACACACACACATATATATATATATATATATATATATATATATATATATGTGTGTGCATATGTTCGTGTATGTGGTGCGTGAATATATATTTATATGTATATATATATGCATGTATGTATATATATATGTATCTCTCTCATATAAATATATATATATGAATATATATATATACACACACACACACACACACACACATATATATATATATATATATATATATATATATATCTCTATATACAATCGATGAATTGTGTTTTTTCGCTTGCTTAAAGTAACACAAAAAGCTAACGATTCCAAAAAACATTTCTTCAAAAGAACCACAAAATGAAACTCCCCAACACATGTACCTTCTTACTAACGCTTCGTGTCATAATCTTTTTATCCCATCCCTACCACCCGCATGAGTTTTGCCGGCACTTTCATCCGTAGATATCTGGATCTCTTCACAGCTAAGATCTAGGTGCAATCTTACACCGAACTCTGAACGATAAAAACGCATCCATCCATCATCTTTCGAAGTTAAAGGACGGAAAGCCGCACCGCAAACCTCTAGGGGACCGATATTCGCGTCTGGTTTACATCGACAAAAAGAACCTGTACCGCCAGTTAAACTCTCCATCTTTGTTGTATATCTTCTCTCGCGTTAGTGAAACGGGTCTTCATAGTCTATAACCCCACACTATGAAATATATTGTTCAGCTACATTTCAACACTTATTTATAAGTTGCTGTTTTTTTTTGTTAAACCTTGGGCTTTCTTAATATTTTTTTTGCTCACATTTTACAAGGTAGTTACCACTTATCAAGGCCCGAAGACCACTCGTGGATAGAGGTCAATGAACGTAAGGTGGTAGTGTGTTAATAGTTAATGGTGTTAGTTAGGTAGAATTTAATTATTTTAGGGTACAGTGTTAAAAGAACTTGTTTACATTGGAGTTGAATGCTTCTATACTGTAGTCGGTCGGAACGCAGGCGAATGGAAATCTGTTACAACAGGCGGGCAGTTTTAGGAAAGAAGTTGTACTCGTTCAATCTGCGTTCAGATTTAGGCACTAATAGAAAGTAGTAGAAATTGTTTCTAGTGGTTGTAGCTAGTCGAGTGGTTTTTTTTTACTATTTGACAAGGAGGCCATAGATCGGATCTCATTAAGGCACTTGCTATGAAAATAACGATATTTCAAAGCAAACAAAAAAGAGGTTGCAGGGAAGGGAAAGGGAAAAGTGCATCAGCTACTAGATTTTAAAGCCGGTTAAAACTCTATGAAAGAAGAATAGGAAGCGCCAAGCAATTCCTCTGCATATGTGGCGACTATACGTTATCTAAGGAGGTACTTGGCCCTTATGCAGATAGAGGATTGCATCGGCAGTTAGATACCTATTGGGAGAGGGGGGGGTAGAATAATCAAGTAACCAGCGATCTTCGCAACTGATTCGAAGTATTATATTAGACGCGACATTTAAGAAGTAGTTACAGTCTATTTCTGGAGAGTTTCCTTACCGTGTACGCCATATGCGACCGTTGTTGCAAGAACGATTTACATTGAAATGCTTAGCTTCTCTTAGTCGATATATATATATATATATATATATATATATATATATATATATATATTTATATATACTAGCAAAAGTACCCGTTGTTGACTGGGTTCAAAATCAGCCTACAGAAAATGGACTCTGATTTATGAAAGTATGATAGGTTATGAAAAGGAAGGGTTGTAATGAGATAGCTTCGAATTTGGGCGTATCAAAACCAAAGCAAAATATGATGAAAGTAAAAATAAAATAAACCCCATAATTTATTATACCATACCTGTTCACACTGAAACACTTATCACAATATTCTGTGGATCTTTATTAAAAAACCTTGTTAAACTTTGTGACATATTTCCATTTTATGGAGGTCAGGCGCGAAAAAACACCCCATAATTTTATTATACCATATTTCTTCAAACTGAAACATAATTATCAAAGTATACTTACGCAGATATGAAAAGTCTTTATTAAAGTTTGTGCCCATCTTCATTCTATGGAGGCCAGGCGCGAACGCAGACCCACAATTTTATTATACTATCCCTATTTAAGTTAAAACATACTTATCAAAGTATTATTATGTACATCTATATCAAAAACACTTGTAAACGTTTTTTTTTTTTAATTTTTAAGATAGCCAGCAACAATGTAAACTGCAGACCAGCTTAATGCGGGTACTGGTCTTCCGCTTTATGGTTTTTTAAATCAGAGATTTGCTTCTCCTAGAAAGGTTGCCTTCACCACGGCTTACGGGAGCCTTCTCTACCCCAATACACATACATACACACAAATATACACGGTGCTAGTTGGCCGTTGACCCAGAAAAAGAGTTCATTCGCCCTTTGAAAGGTATTGTTTTTAATCCTCCAGGGAGACTAGCCGCCCTCCTCACCAAACAAGTCTGGTGAGGGAACCAGTTTTGTCGCCGGTGACCCGACCATGAGGCAGGTAGTACTGGGTTATATATATAATATACATAATATATATAATATATATGTTACATGTATTATATCTATATACAAATAATAGATATACATTATATATATATAATATATTAATACACATATACATTATAAAAAATATATACTTTATATATAATATATGTATACAGCTATATATCTATAAAAGTTAAAGTGTATGTCTGTGTATCTGTGTGTATGTGTGTGTGTACATTTCCCTACGCAAAAACTTTGTCAATATCAAGTCTACAGACTTGAGATTTGATATACAGGGTACTGAGATTTGGGAAAATCGATGTGACGTGCGTTTGGCCAAAAATTTGGCTAGTAAGAGGTAAAAGTTCAACGATTTGGCCTTTCGGAAGTCTACCAAACTCCTCCGACAATTTTGGGTCTAAACACTTGAAATTTAAGATAGAGGTTTCTTGGATGTGAATCTAACTTAATAACTTGATTTGAGCCCAAAACTATAAATTTTAAGGGGTCATAATAGTGTCAAAGTTTATAAAAATTTATTTTTTTTTGTTTTTTTTTTTGCTCAACATGCACCGCCAAATACCCGGGAAAGGGCGGGCACCGATGCTAGTAATATATATATATATATATATATATATATATATATATATATATATATATATATATATATATATATATATATATAACTCTAGGTTCGTTCATAGTTAATAGTCTAAATTACTAAATAAATAATTGCTTCGACATTTTGGTAATATATGTTTACTGTACCCATGCGTGTTTCCTTATATCTATTTTTAATTATAACATTATGCCTAATTTCTGTATACTAAATAGGTGGTTTTCTTTGTACCGATAGGCCATTTTTTTTATTCATGGACAATTATTTATCGCCGCTTGCGTCACGTGACCACTGTTTCCAATTTAGCGGTTTTCCCGCTAGATCTGGAGATTTCGTTTGCAATCTAGCGAGGAATTCAAAAAAAATCTGGAGGTATTTCGCACCCACAATTTTAGATGAAAAAATAAAGAAAAGCTCTTAGAAAATGCTTTAAAACATAAAATAAACTCATTCATGTAAGTAAAAAAGTAGCATTTATTGCCTTTGGTAACAATCATTTATTGATAATTTGTTTTGTTTTTCACCTTTTTTTCGGCTAACCATTCTTAAATCTCGCTATAAAATCGATTTTTCCAAGTATACTTTTTTTTGGGGGGGGGGGCATTCCAACCTCCGTAGTGTAGTTTAAAATACGATCTAAGCCATCCCTTTAGTCAAAAACTCTAAAAAGCAAGAAACAACAGCAAAAAAAACTGATACCAAACACAGTAGAATTTAATGATCTACCAACCTAAATACTTTTAACTTGCTAACACAAGGCTTTTTTGTATTTTTTTTTATTTTTCTAATTTCCGAATATGTTGTTCAAAGTTAATTTTACACACTGAATAAAAAAACAATAAACAAATGTCCGCTTATCGCTTAAGGGGTAAGGAGGCTTAAATGACTAGGTGTATCAGAATTTTTGAAGGAATTTTTGACACCCCTAACACGAAACTGCGAATAAAATATGAAAAAAACTCGTAATTTATCCTTTAAAAGTGGGTTGTTTATTTTCTTTATGGATTATACTTCTAAAATAAACTATTTAAGTTGTATAAAAAGTAATAGAAATATTATTTTTTTTTATTTTTTAAAGAACAGTAATTAATTTAATTGAATGTTATGAGCTCAGTATTTCAAATTTTTAAACTTTAAAAATCTATCAAAATTTTTCTATTGAGTCAATTTTTATGATATGTTAAGGGTCTTTCCAATAAACCAAATATAATATTTTAGACAAACTTTTTGTAATTCAAGCCTCCCATTTTCAAATGTCTATTAAAAAGTAAATAATTAATTTACTCACCAAAGTTTTATATATCACTAATTGAAGATAAAAGATCAATAAATAATATATTCAAATTTAAAATAAAAAAGTAGTCCTTTCTAGAAATTTACCTGTAAAGTCCGAAGTTTAAAACCATTTTTAAAAAAGAAAACGTTATTTTTTGTTTTTGTTTTTTTTGCCTTTAAAATGAAACCTTGCTCCTTTAATTAAAAAAAAATTGGGCTTGAATTATATTTTTCGAGTAGTTATAAGCTTGGAAAGAGAGGGGGTCGAATTAATTCACGCCCCCTATTTTGCAATGTCTATTAAAAATTAAATATTTAATTTACTCACCGAAGTGTTATATATCACAAATTGAAGATAAAAGATCAATAAATAATATATTCAAATTTAAAACAAAAAAGTAGTGTTTTTTAGAAATTTACCTGTAAAGTCTGAAGTTTAAAACCTTTTTTTAAACCACGTTGTTTTTTTTTGTTTTTTTTTTTTGTTTTTTTCAATGAAACCTTGCATCTTGCTCCTTCAATTGAAAAAAATTAAGGCTTGAATTACATTTTTCGATGAGTTATAAGCTTGGAAAACGGGGTTGAATTATTCAAAATTTTTCACGAAATTTCTGACACACCTAACAAATGACTTACCTAAGTTCGAGTTGCACTATCAAATTTGGAGTTAGTGATAGTCATAGATTTTAGTGAAGTCCCCAATGGTTAAACGACATGCAACTAGTTAATTGTTGGAAAGACAACTTTTAATAAAAGAAATGAAATAAAAATAACTTAAACACAGTTTCAGCACGTATAAAAGATACTTGAATTTTACTGCATTTGGTATCAGGTATTTTTGTTATTGTTTATAATTTCTCGAATATTAGTTATTTTACACAAATGATTGTGTTGTTCCTACTTACTTGTCCCCCCCCAAAAGCCGTTATTCATGATTTTACTTTTTTTTATTAATTTTTAAACGTTTATTTTATTTAATTGTCAGCATGAACCAACTTTTTAAGATGCAGCAAATGCTAACACTTCATCGAAGTTTACTGTATTTATTTTTAGCAAACATTAATAACAGAAAGTGTTCCACTTTATTTATTTTTTGCGTAATTAATGATGGAAGTATGTTTTCTGTTTTTCGTATAATCTGTTGAAAAAAATAATTTGTACGGTCTCTTGAAAAAAAAAACTTTTCTCTACTTTCACTTAACTATTCACAATGTTCATATAAAGCATTCATCTGCTTTTTTTATAATAAAAATTCCGTTTCCAAAAAACAACGTTTACTGCCAAATTTCTTTTTAAAAAAGTGCAAGTTTTCCTGAAAAAAACCCAAAAAACTTTCACCTAACATTTTATGGTAATTTTTTTTTTTGGAGGAGGAACAACTTTTATTGATAAAAAAAATTGCAAAAAATAATAAAAGTAAATAAACGAACAAAATGCAATTTTTCTTGCGGAACGTGCTCCATTTTAACAAACTGAACTACAGCAACGCGTGGCCGGGTACAGCTAGTGTATATATATATATATATATATATATTATAAAACATATATAACGCACACACACACACTCATATATATATATATATATATATATATATATAGAGAGAGAGAGAGAGAGAGAGAGAGAGAGACTACGTTAAACTGTGAAAAATATTAAAATAACAATAAATCGGTTATATCGGCTACAATAAAATATAATTGCAGTCAATGGGTAAAAAATAACAAATAATGACACAAAAATAGCTAAGTAAGTATTACGAAAAGAATCTTAGATATTTTTATCTCATTAATCATGCACCTTCTTATAACGGTTACGCACCACTTGAGGTTAAGTGTTAATTAGATTGATAAAATGGTATCTGAATATTCATAAACTAGCAGGGTTATCCGATGTTGCCCGGGATTAAATGATGATCAACAAATATTTCACGGTCCCATTTTTTTATTGTCATCCCAATCGACGAAATCGCCCATTGCTCAATCAAATCGATCTATTGGCTTGCGCTAATTGGAGTCCCATAGCGACACACCTGGAAGGAGCTTCACATGCCTGACGCATTTACAAATTCCACAATATATTGTAGTTTACATTGCACTGTAGAGAACCTACTGATGGTTTTATTACAAATATTTTATATATATATATATATATATATCTTGCATTAAAGTTGATAATGCAAAAGCCAAGTATCATTCTTCAATTTTGCTCGAAACAAAAATATTGTTTTTTCATATAAAATAACCGAAAGATTTTTTATGCTTTGCATTATATTTCTTTTGCGGTGATAATGGCTTGAATTTAGGTTTTAAATGAAAAAGTCGTGTGCCATTGTGAAATTGTGCTTTAAATAGAGATATTCATTTCGGCCGCTTTCCTATGATACTGTTGAGTTTAAATGTTTGGCCTTTCAGTTTGTGTAGTAATAAAACTTCTCTGATGCACTTGTGATTTTAGGCTGTGTAAGATCTTAACCTTGGTAAAAAAAAAAAAAAATCACCTGTTCCGACAATCTATTGGTTTATTTCGATTATCTATACTTATCGAAGTCATTCAGGCACAAGCCCTATCTAAGAACACTACGTGCACTTAAAGTACCTAATTGTAAACTTTCATAAAAATTGGCCCACCCCTTTTTGAGTTCATAAGAACAAACTCACAGACACAAAAAGTTTATTTTATATAACAGCAGAGATAAAGATACAATGAGAAAGTTAAAAATAATAATCGCTTAAAGTAAAAAAAAAAAAACGATCCAGAAGACAGCAATTCTCCTTCTTTATCAGAAATATCTCTTGTGGTATCAAAGTAGTAAAAAAGAAAAGACAAATAAGGGAAAAGCGAACGTTGCCAACACAAAATAAAGATCTACGTTCTATTTTTTTCCATATAGAATTGCTCAGGATGCTAAATTTTTTGTTTTCTGTGTGTGACAACTATCTGTTTTTTTTCTTTTGTGCCAAATGACGTAATCGTTATGCAAATTATCGTACAAAAACCTCTTTAACATGCTTATCCTGCTTGTATCACACAAGGAATGCGATGTCACTATAAATGGCAGTAGGTTCTGCTTTTTTAAAATATGAAACCCATAGCAGCAATGATAATAGTATTACTATCATAGAGAATACAATGTCTGGTTTCATGTATGTTTAAAGATTTCTGTGTCTGTTTGAATAGGAACGTGCATTATTGTGTGCGTAACTGTAACCCAGTGTTATCTTCTGCTTTTCTCCGATATATTTTGTAACCATTCGCATATATATTTTTTTCTTCGTTCTTATTCAATCAATGTGAACTGAATCACAAAAAAAACTACATGCTGAGACATATCTTCGGGTGGATAAAACAAGGAAGGATACACACTCTGTCTTTCTCTCTCTTTCCCCCTTTCTCTCTCTTTCTCTCTCACACCCACACATACACCCATATATATATATATATATATATATATATATATATATATATATATGTGTGTGTGTGTATGTGTATGTGTGCGTGTGTATATATATATATGTACACATCTCTACCTATATAAGAGGCATGTACGTCTACGGATAGAGTACTGTTGCCACATTTTGGCAGGAGCTGGTAGAAAAAAAAACTTATCCTGCCTTGACAGAGTTCAAAATACACTTTGTAGCCTAGCAGGGATGCCCTTTTCTCTTCCCTCCAACCTCTTTCTCACAGAAGAGACGTCGCGAACTTGTCTCTGCTTTATCATTATTTTCCTGGCAAGTGCTCGTCTGAGCTCCAATTTATACCCCCCTCATATAATTTTCAGAAGAAACATTCGTCTATCTGAAAACACTATCAATGTCCCCCACACACACTCTTTATAAGCTCGCCCTAATTTTATGAAACGTCACAGGAAGAGATGCCATGTGCCTGGCAGTGTTCTTATATAGGCGATAAAAATATGAACGGTTGAAATATGCGTTGATCATCATTCAATCCCGGAAATCGTCAGGTAGTATATATATATATATATATATATATATATATATATATATATATATATATATATATATATATATTACCTAATAATCAACTTTTATGGAAACCGGTGATTATTTAACAAAAAAAAAAAAATGCTTCCAGGGAAATGCCTACTTCGAACCAGTACATTGTGATGTGGCTTACTCAAAATACAGTTCGGATTATTTTACAACATTGCAATCAAAGACATTCACTTCGCATTTTAACATGCAATTTGTATGTGAATTTTTATATCCTTTTCATTAACTTCCCTTACTCTATGACTTTTAAATACGTAAACAACTTTAATTGTGATTTTCCATGTCTCACTGACTTTAGCAAATAAGGTGTAAACCATTATAACTATTTGCTAATATTTTCTCCTCTGAAGAGATGGTAGACATCGAAATCCTAATAGGATAAGGAGTTATAATATTTCGAATGCATTCTTTGTCTTACATAGAATAATAAAAATCTTTTGATTTGAAAGTCAATCATTTCACGTCATAAATTTTTAAATTCATCGAATGACTAAAATTTAATATATATATATATAGAATAAAAAAATTTATAAACATTTTAATTACCTTATCAGACCTTACATAACCCCCCCCCTCCTCACATTTGCTCCGAGGCCACACACAGCTATCCAACATCCGTTCCACCATCTAGCATGCTTTGAATCGATTTGTTACGTTCACCATCTGAAAAGGGAATTTTTCCGAAATTAATAATGGATATTGTCGCAGACATAACAAGTAAGACATATTACCTAATGCAACTGAATAAATATATGTATATATAAACATATGAGTATGTACATATTGATTTGTAAATTGCCACTTGTTCTCGTCTACTTTTACCAACAACGACTATATTTCATTCCTCGCATTGTGACAGCCTTCTAAATCTTTACTACATATATATATATATATATATATATATATATATATATATATATATATATAATGAGAACAATGGAAATAGTTTTAGGACGAAATAGAGAAACAAAAAGGAACAAACCGAGTTGCGTGTTCATCAACGTTTCGTCTTTATTTCTCCCAGAGGAAGTCTCGAAATAAAGACGAAACGGTGATGAACACATAACTCGATTTGTTCTTTTTTATTTCTCTCTATGTATTTATGTATGTATGTATGTACGTATACATGAATATGTAACAGATTTCTTCTGTCTAAAGATGGCTTTGTGAACCATGTGAGGTAACGCAAGGTGAAACAAGACCAAAAATTGATATGGATATGCTGCCACCTAGACATCCCTAACATGATTGTAATATCTATGCACTGTAAATCTGTAAATCAAAGCTGCATAATATTGCCCCTTTACAAGAACGAGCAAGTACCGACAATTTCCCCTGCCACATCTGTTAACGATTATGCCAAAGTTTTGCCTGGCGGAAGAGAGCCATCTACGTGCACATGGACGCCTGACATAAACCTGAAGAGATGTCAAGCTTTTTTCAAGAAGTAGCAAGCATCATATATACAACCATAATTTCAATAAGCATCGTATATGCAATTGTAGTTTCCTACATGTGTATCAAATGGAAATTCTGTGTTTATCTAAAAACAACAACGCGTAATTATAGTACATTTATAAAAAAACATTTACTACACATGTGCATGCGTGTTTCACTTCTTTAGCTAATAAGACTTTTCCATTACATTAAATCAAGCCTCAATGCGCTACTTCTCGAAAAATGTTGCAACAGAAACATATATGCACATCAAACCATCCAGCGCGACCGCAGCCGAGATTGAACTCACTACACGAGTTTATAGTTGTAAATCAAACCTTATCGGAAGCTGAATATTTGATGCTGCGGCAGGGCTATCAAGGGTATTTTTATCGTGACGCCATCACTAGATGGAATGCCTACCACGGCTGAAGAGAGTCCAATCTACCCTCGAGAGAAAGCTAGAACGCGTCATTTTTTCAACATGGTATTTTATCTTGCGGTACATACAGGGCCTTGTTTTCCCAAATGGTGTGAACTGGTGAGTCAACGTGATTGTGCCCTATATATGCACATATATACCCAATAATATTTGTATAAATAAACATACTATATACATATACATATATATATACATATATATATATATATACTCTCGATTATGAAAATATATACATATAATGTAGATAAAATTTGTTTATTCCAATTGCCATAATTGAGCTCAATAAAAAATGAATTGGGTGTGTTAGAGCTTAAATATGCCTAGTAAATTGTCCAATGCAAAAGATGTATTTCTTTCAAATTTCTAATGTTTTATTGTTAATAATGTGTGTTTATATGCCTGTTGTTAAATGGTGAAAATTCGTTAACCAAATATTCGCAGAAAGATTTCATGTTCCCGTAAAAAAAAACAGGTGGTTAATTAATAATCACTTTTCAACGAAACACGTGTAAGACACACTTTATATACCATAAAACCTATAGGCTGAAATAAGTACATCTTTGGAATTGGAAGGTTTACTATATATATATATATATATATATATATATATATATATATATATATATATATATATATATATAGCATGGATTATCTAGAGGTAAATCCAATGGAACCCGTGTGTTTATTAAAAAGTGCTCAATGGAGTACAGAGCTGTTTTTTTATAAAAATATTATTGGTTAAAATGTTCATAAATGTTTCAGTGGAATCCTAAATCCCGTCGCTGCTATATCTTGACCAGATAAGATCGTACTTCCCCCTCTTTCCTTAACCCCACCCCTACTACTTTCCTTCAACACACCTCCCACCAAAACCAATATTGCCCACAGTAGCAAAGAATACATCCCATTTTCTTCCAAAGCAGGAATCACACCCAAATATTTTAATAATAAAAACGAATGTAATCTTGACTCCCTTTTCAACATCTTCCTATTTTTTAGTCCCCTTTGAATTAGAATTCCACTGAACCATCTATGCGCATAGGTTACCCGGCATGTTTGTCTTAAGAACAGACTATATATATATATATATATATATATATATATATATATATATATATGTTGTCATCCACATACAGTACTGTTTCGCTGTTTCACAGCTCACCAGTGCGGCTAGTTAGGCAAATTTTCAAACCAGGATCGAACACCGACCGCCTGAATGACAGTCCAAGCTTCTCACTATTGCGTCATACGGTGGTGCTGTATGGCTAATGAATTAACGATGTTTTGATATCGTCCAAATGCCTCCGCTCGATTTGTTTACACTAAGAGCGTCGCTTAATAATAATTATAATGCCAGTAGGTATATCATTTCCCGATATGCTCAACCGAAGATAGGGAGCATTATAGCCATCCACATACAGTACTGTTTCGCTGTTTCGCAGCTCATCACTGCAACTAGACAGGCAAACGTCAAGCCAAGATCGAACGCGACCGCCCAAATTGCAGTCAAGGCTTCTCGCTCTCTCTCTCTCTCTCGCTCTCTCTCTCTCTCTCTCTCTCTCTATATATATATATATATATATATATATATATATATATATATATATACTGGGCTTCTTTAATTACGATTGTTGTTTTTTTTTTTAGTTTAATACTGAACTCTGTGTGAACTTTCATCATGAGCTTTTTTCCGTATTTATATTTTTATAATCTTCCTATATGTAGCCGGCCACGCGTTGATGTGGTTCCGAAATTATTAAATTGAATGAATATCGCAAAATTTCCAAAAAAATATCTAAGTGAGACTATCAGTTTTCGTGTCACCTCATGAACTAAGTTACATTTTTAAATATGTAGATAAACATCAATAACTAATTTGGAAATTTGCACATAGATCCATTTTATTGGCACATAGATCTATTTCATTCTTATTAGAAATCATCAGTGCAACTCATCCGAATTAAATAATGAACGCATGCATAGATATGCTACAGCAAAGGTGGTTTCCATGTTGTTGCTTCTTAATGTCTTGTAGGAAGGGCCACGATTTACAAAGGGCAGTGTTATCAATATTTCTGGGGTTGAAGCTCCACGATGAATCCATGCAGAGACATGCTTCAGTGAAGGATGTTTTTGGTGTGTTTGCCTCTCAAATTCTTGATTGAATAATAATTTTGGAGATTGTCATTTGGAATTCATTTTGATACAGTTCCTACTGTTGCCATTTAATATGAAGGATTTAATTTTCCAAAACTTGTGGATACACCTTATTCTTAGTAGTTCCAGTTTCAGTGCAGATGAAGAGATTCTCAGGTTTGTCGACTCTAGAAAATGCAACATATAATTGGTCATGTGAGAAACAGTCAGTGTGTAAATATAAGCCACACAATTCTAAAGATTGCCCCTGTGCCTTGTTGATTGTGATTGCAAATGCGAAGCGAATTGGGAATTGCAATCTCCTAAATTCAAATGGCAGATTTGTTGGAATCATGGGAATGCTCGGAATTAGGTCATCTCTACCTTTGAAAGGCCCTGTCAAAATTGTTGCTTCAGTGATGTTGGTCATTAATTTTTTACTGAAAGACGTGTCCCATTACAAAGCTTAGGCTGGTTAATATTTCGCAACATGATAATTGTAACGCCAATTTTCCATTGCAGTACATGTGGTGGAATCCCTGGCAAATCTAGTGAATTCAAAAACTCCGATGGATAATTGATTGCTTAGTCTGCATCAACAACAGTGTCGACGGACTTGTATGTGACTAACTCGCCATGAATGTCCAACTGATTACTATTGTTGAGTGCATGGACGTCTTTGTTCGTGAGTGCAACAATAGCTCGTTCACTCAGCCAACTGTGATTCTTAAAGTTAATGTGGATGCCCGGTAATACATTTTTAATTAATTCGGCTTTTGATGTAATTAAAATACAAAAGTTTTCTGGCAATTGAATTCGACCTGAAGTCAGAATAGCCGGCATTATTCCATTCCCAATTTCCAGAATTGTTTTGAAAAGATCTCTGTTGACTGATTATTTTGCTGCTGAACACGCATATTTATAGTAAAATTCAATGTCTTCACATTTCGCCCAAAAGTGGAGTATTTGAGGCAAGTATTTATTTCATCTGCTGGTGTTAATCGAGGAATTACAGGTAATGTTTGCCTGAAATCTCCAGCAAGCAATATTACATGCATTCCTAAATAATCTATCATTTCCCTGCAAATCTTTCAATGACCGATCAAGAGCCTCCAGTGATTTTTTGTGTGTCATTGTGCATTCATATCAAACAATAAGTTTGCATTTTTGCAATACTTTTCCCATACCTGATGTTTTTGAAATATTGCACATGGGAGTTTTAAAAGATGCATGTTTAAAAGAATTTTCAATGCAGAATGAGCAGTTATATTTAAAAATAAATTATGCCGGCTGATAAAATTTTTACGCTTTTTTTTAAAGCTAGAAAGATAAAATTTTAAAATACTTATATATATATATATATATATATATATATATATATATATATATATATATGAAACTAAACTAAAAAAAAAAATACGCGCGTTCACTCGTGGTCTTTTCATTTCATTTTATTAACGTAATTTTTGTATTACTGTACACATAGATTCGAAAAAGTTGTCAAAAAACAAATATATAACAAATAAATGTTATCAAAGGCAAGATAAGTTACTTTTCTACCAAATATTTTTCGTGTTTTTATTCAATGTAACATGTTTATTCAGCTCGAAAGACATACAGTGTTTACCGATGCATTCGAAAATTCAAGATGGCGTCTGATTCTCTCTTTAACACGGTAAGTTTGGGATAAGGTGTTATAAATAAAAAAAAAACTATACAACATACTATTAAAATCCCGCCGAATATATGTCAACCTATGTCACGGTAACATATATTGAGCGAGTTTTTAACAGTATTTTATCCGGTTTTGTACTAATAACACCTTTTCCCAAACTTACCGTGTTAAAGAGAGAATCAGACGCCATCTGGAATTTTCGAATACATCGGTAAACACTATGTTTTTCGAGCTGAATAAACATGTTACATTGAATAAAACCACGAAAAATATATCCAGTTTGGTAGAAAAGTATCTTGCTTTTGATAACATTTATTTGTTATGTATTTGTTTTTTGACAACTTTTTCGAATCTATGTGTACAGTAATACAAACCCACGTATTTTGACAAACTGAAAATATGGATATAAAAAATGATTTTGCATGTTATTTTTGTTATGTGGTGAAATAATCTTAAATAAGAAACATGATTTTTTTTTAGGTTAATTATTTTTTTACTGTGCAATATTTTATGAATTTATTAGAAATATTGTTTTTGATTTTGAAAAAATATTGTGGTACATTTTGATTAAAAAATATTCATTTTGATTTTAAAAAAGTTTAATTTTAATATTTGTTTATTGTCTTAACTCATATCAAATGTTTTGCTTGTGTTCTGCTTCAAATATTCATAATCTTACATGCATAATTTTCATTTAATTATATTAAATAAACTTCAAGTTTATTTCAAATCAAATCGTGTTCCTTCACTTTTTAAAATGTAATTTATAAGTAATTAAAGAACGCATTCTAATCTTTAAAATCTATAATACAACGAAATATTCAATTGCTTATAATATACTTAAACAAATAACTTGTGTTTTTTATTATTTTTTTTATTATTAATATTAGATGAGTTTCAGTATAAATCATCGTGTTCTTTCTTTATTTCTTTATTTTAATCCAATTTTGAAGTTTTGTAACGCTGTCTGTAAAAAATACTGTTCATTATTGACAGTCTAAGAGTTCCACAGATCTTGCTTGTTGGGACCTCGGCGATGACGTCATTTTTTCAGCTGGCCGGCCATCTTTATAACGAAGGCCACGCTTATACTGGTTTATATTCCACAGCGTGAATTCAGTTCATCATTGTTATCACCGATGAAATACATTTGTAGGAATTTATGTTGACCATCTGGGTATGGAAGCAGAGATTCAACTTTATGGTAAATTTGTCCTTTTACTTTAAAAGTTGGCATGAATTGAGCTGTAATGGTTTCTGCTGCGAATGACGTCATTTGGAAGCATGAGTTGTATTTCCTGATGTTTGATAGAAAATGCTTTGATTCAGCAGTATATCCAGCAAGCAAAGTTTTTAATGGTTCTGGTGGATCTTCCAGTTGAGGTAGTTTAATTTTACCGACTTCACAACACATTCCTTTAGTTTCTCCCTCTAATTTAAGAGCCTTGCAATAGGGGCACACTTCAGTCATTGTGCCTATGTGAACATTTTGGCTCAAACTATAATCCTCATTAGGGTTGTAGTGAAATGCTAGGCGATCCGAATCCCAGGATTGTTCAGCGTGGAAGGGTGTTTGTCGCTGATCTGCATTTTCTCGTTGACGTCTTTCGGCATGTCTCAGCTTCTCGCGTTCATTACATTGTGAACGAAGCAGATCTGTAGACGCATTACGGGATTGCTGTACCCGCAACCGTGCCTCCTCAAGTCTGGTTGCATGTTGATCTCCTGTTTCATTGGCACGTACCTGGACCATCCTTTGTCTACTATTTTGGTTCGCAGATGCCCGTTGTTCAGGACTTTAAGTTGCAAGTAATCGCTGCATTGCTTCTGCATTGCGAGTACGACGACCTATGTTTGATCTTCTGGGTGGCATTTTAAGGAAAAGAACAGCAGCGAAATTAACGATAACGTTTAGTAAAAGTGGATTTTTTTTTTTTAAATAGGAAACAGGATAAATGATTTTGGAAAAGAAGAATCTGTAAAAAAGATTTTGTCGTTGCTTCAATTTATGGGCCCATCGACAGCTGCATGATCAATTAAGGTCAATTTTTGTGTATATAGTTCAGTACTTTTCCTTACGTCTAAATAGATTTGAAGAAATATATATATATATATATATATATATATATATATATATATATATATATATATATATATATATTGCTTATTTTCAATTGAGGAATCTGAAAAACCTTTCCTTGCGTCCAAAGAGATTTGGAGCAATATTTTTAATATGATTTTGTGCTTATTTTTTATTGAGCTGTATGGTCAATTTAGAGCAATTCCTTTTTTTTTTCGTATGTAGTCCTGTAATATTTACTTGACTGATTTCTCAGTTTATTTGCCTATCGACAGCTGTATGGCCAAGCATTGCCAATTTTTTTGGTGCTAGTTATGTACGTTTGTTTGCGTCCAAATAGGTTTTGAGAAATATTTTTTTTTAAATTGCTTCCTTGTTGCTGCTAATTTTAAAATAAGCAATCTTAAAAAGCGGAGACTGGAAAAACATTATCTTGATAGATATCTCAATAGAATAAATTGTTTGCCCAGTCAAATGTATGTAAGGCCAAGTGTTTATAGTAAACATATGGCTTGTACGCTATATGCACGTGTGTAAGAAAATGGTATTGATTTCCATAACACAAAAAGTAAAAATATATCTGCAAAAAAAAGCAAGACTAAAAATATCTATTGTAAGAAAATTAAAAAATCATTTATAAGAAGATGCTATTTTTATTGTAATGTTATAAGATTTTAAGAATAATTAATAAATCGTTTAAAAAATCTGTAGAAAAAGCAGGAAGCAAAAAATGGAAATAATTGAAATAGTAATATAGTAATGCCCCCCCCCGAAACACCGGAAAACAGTAAGGAATAAATCTTGTTGGACAACGTTGAAAGGAGGAAGTATGTGTAAAAACTATTTGAATTGTTAAAGTATGATCGTACAATTTCTAAATGCACGTGAAAATTGTAAAATAAAAGAAAATTTTCGAAAAAAAATGTAGGAATTAGCTTGACTGCAAAAAAAAAAACAAAGAAAAGAAAAAGGAAACAGCAAATGAATTTTTATGGAAAAAAATGAATGCTATATTTATGATTTTAAATACATTGCACAGAAAAGTATAAATGTATCTGGAAAGAAATCAGGATGAAGCTGTGTAATCGAAAAATATATTTAGATTTAATATAGGTAGGCTGGGTGAAACGTGTATCTGATGTAAACAATGTATATAATGGAAGAACGTATTGTGGGCTGGGAGAAAAGTATTAAGAAAAACAAAAGAATTTTTAAATCCTGTAATTAGAGATAAGTTCAAATATGAAGTTATTTAGACAGATTTTCCGAAAGAAACTTGCCAAGGAATTAGTAGATGAATGTCAAAGAAATCATAAATAATTCGTAAAAAAAATAAACGGAAACAAACACCAGAAAACTATAAGCACGTGTGGCAGAAAAAATCAGGGAGGGGGGAGTATTCCGTAAAAACAGCAAATTAATTCGATCGAAATAAATGGATGCTATTTTTTTTATTTATTAATATGTTTTTAATAACATAAGAAATTAAGAATTAGACAAATTCATTTTAGGTAGGCTTGGCTTTAATAGAATCAAATGAATTTAAATTAAAAAAAAATGGAATCTTGAAATGCGAGATTTCCTTAGATGCCGTAAAAAAAAACTAAACAATTAAAACTCATTTTTTGATGGTTGAAAAGTCTTAAGATACACACATGAATTTAAAATTGAAATTTTCGAAGATAAACAAATGAATTAAAAAATGTAAAAATAGGGGATGTCCTATTATACTTAGCGATGCAACAATGAAAATGTTGTAATTCAAAATCGTCAAATCGTAGTGAATTGATTCCAATGCGCATTCTACCGGAAATAAAATGGAACACAGTTCCGCATTTACGAAAAATATTTTTTTTTAAATTTTATTTAATATATTTTTAAACTTTGCGATGTTAATTTATTTTAACAACATATAGACTGTCTGAAAATTTCCAATAAATTGGTAATGTAGAAATATGGTTTTATTGATAACGAACGAACCAAGAATTACATCTTTATATACATAGATGTTTTTATAAGTTTTGTTACTACAAATCATAAACTTTTCAGTTTCATTTAATGCAGCAAATAGCAAATACATAGAAACATTAGAAAGTTTTTAGCGTGATTTTGTGATTATTTTGCTAACTGTTTTTCCTCTGATTAGAAGAATTTGCATTCTTTGCAAATCCACAGATTAAGCAACACCTAGCTAGAATTTTGGAGTATTCTGCCGAATAATAAAAACATTTTGTAAATTTCTACTTTACATCTCTATTCTTATTATTCACTTATATACAGTAGCATCCAAAACTAAGGGACAGAATTTTAAAGCCTAATATGGGCCTAGTGTTAACAAGCTGATATTTTGACAACTGGTAGTCGTCATCATCTATAATAACATACTAAAATTGTGATCATTTACATAGGATAGAAAAATAATTATACCAACTATTTATTTGTTATACAAATAGAAATGTCCAAAAGTAAGGGACAAAATTGAGCTTTTCACAGTTGTTATTTCTAACGAATATTAGGTTTAAATTGTAGTCCCTTAATTTTGGACGCTACTGTATATATATATATATATATATATATATATATATATATATATATATATATACTAGACTACCCGTGACCCGATAGGTCAGTGTTTTATATGAGCTATGAAGGTGACACTTGTGACGTAAATAAAATATTTTTTTTTTTACATAACAGCAACATTTCCATGAATATATATTAAAATGAAAAAAGAATATGGATATATTTCTATGAGTCGCTCTGTTTATTATAATTGATTATTTTTGAAAAAAAAATTACAGTTACTGAATTATAAGTGGTTAGCAATACTTATAGGTAAATTTGCACCCGGTTGGTTCTTGGTCTTCGGGCCGGGATTAAAGTGTAGTATCTGTTCGGGCAGATACTGCAAGCAAAGATCATATATGTGGGCAACCCCACAAATAAGACCTTGGTCAATGTAGGGGCAACCATTCATACCAATTGTCACTATCCAGTTCCCCTACTCCCCGGGGAGCTGATTCCCATATCCCCTTCACTCCTCACATTAAAAATCGGCCTTGTGCCTAATTTGCTCGGTGGGGGAACAAATAAATACCCAGATACCATAATACTGATAATAGTTAAATTCAAATTTTGATATATATGCTTTTTTTACATCGTTCATTTCTGTATTACGTTTAAGTTATTTTAACCCCACTCTCCCCATGTTAAATAATAATTTCGAAATAATAACGTTAATATTTCAGTGCGCAGATTATGCGCGCATGTGCACCCGGATGTCGTAAACCGGAAAGTGGGTTACATACATCGTTACAAGCTTATTTAGGGTTTTTTTCTGGGGTTTTTTAAGCCTTAATTTTTCTTATTCATCCAGCCTTGAAAGCCGTGTTTTAAATATTATCTCTAGTGCTTTTCTTTTAATGATTTGGAATTCATTCCATTTGCGCTTTTTCCGAGGAACTCTGCCTTTTGGATGATTTTGGACCATTTGGAATTTACCATTGGATTGAAATTTTAAATTCGACCGTTTTGGATTTTACCATTTTTGGATTTTTACCCTTCACCGGACTATCCATTCATGTGAAATCTTTTTATTATTTTTCTTTTGACTCCTGTTCCCCTTGCCTCACCCTTTTTTAACCAAGTAAGATCTTTGACTTACTTGTAGTTTCATTAAATACTTTTATATGCAAAATCCGATCCTGCATTTTGCTAATTCCTGCCCTCTGATGAGAAGGAGAGTATTTCTTCGGAACTCCGCGGATTAAGGACTATCCACTTATCTTGTGATTCCTTTTTTAAAATTAAATATGTTTTTAACTCTTTTTCAAGATGTCTTTTAACATGTTTTATTAATCATTTGTTCATATATATATATATATATATATATATATATATATATATATATATATATATATATATATACTAACAATATTGTGCTAAATTATATTTACTTTACCAATCATTTTTTTTTTCAAAGCAAAAATTTAGATACAATCAATGTTTTATTTTGTTCGCAGAAGATGACCTGAAATGCAAATGCATATCTTTTATTAAATCGTGAGAAAACAAGAAATGTTTCATCATAAATATACCTAGCGATGCACCGAACAGAAGTTTAAAATATAGTCACATCAAATCTAATTCAAGCGGAAAAAGATTTAGAAATCGTTACCCAGGAAAAGCAGCCACACACATATATACATATATATACATATATATATATATATATATATATATATATATATATATATATATATATATATATATATATATATATGTGTGTGTGTGTGTGTGTGTGTGTGTGTGTGTGTGTGTGTTGGAGACGCTTAAAAATTCCAAAGGAAATTTCTATAGACATTGTTTGTAAATGCCTTTGCTTGTGCATGCATCTGTACAGGAAATTTGTACAGATGCATTGTTGTAGACGGTTTGAAATTTTCCAAAAAAAGAGGAGATATAACATACGAGACATATTTGGAATCGAGTCTCCGCTTGCTGTTATTTCAGATCATTTTAAATCGTAGCAGCAAGTTTTAGTCCCCCGTCCATCAAGGTCAAAATTTTTGGGAAATATAAATATATTGAAATAAGGTACGAGTATGAATATCTCCAGTATCCAATAATTTTTATAAACTATGAACTTTTTATCATGTACAAAAACAAAAAGAAATATGATAAGAAATATTTAGAATCACGTCTCCCCTTGATGTTATTTCAAATAATTTAAAACCACAGCAGCAAGTGTTAGTTTCCATTCCATCAAAGCCAGAGGTTTTGGGAGAAATATCAGATATTTTATAATTCATATGCAAAGCTAGGAAATAAAATAACTATATATATATATATATATATATATATATATATATATATATATAGTCATTTTACTTCCTAGCTTTATATATATATATATATATATATATATATATATATATATATATATATATATATATTTACTTGTAGCCAAATTGAATATTGAAATGCTTATCTTTGGTTCCATGGGACGACACTACATGAAAATATGCTGGCTATATACTATACTATGGTGGTTAAAATTTTAGAACAATTAGTAGAAAAAAAATAACCTATATTTTTATACTAATGAAATATGCCTAAATTTGCCAGCATTTGAATATATAGCTGGCATACCAGCTTTAAGTTTTTGGGGAATATTTATGCTTCGTTATGTCCTTGTGGCATTGCCAGACTACTATATATATGTATATATATATATATATATATATATATATGGGGGGGTGCGTGTGTGCGTGTGTGCGTGGATGCGTGTGTGTGTGTAAAATTTTAGTCAATTTTTATGTTTAATTGTTAATTTTTAATTTTTAATTAAAAATTTTTTCAGCTTTTAATTTTGGTATCAGTTCAGTTTGCTTAAAAATTTAAGGTTATTTTGGAGTGGAATTTGAAGCCCATGTTCTATAATTTTAAAAATATTGAATTATATGTTTATCAATAAACAGATCCACCGGAACTATATAAAAATACCGGACTCATTATATAAACAAAGAAAATTGCTCCAGGAATATGTCTACTTCCATTACCTTTTAATGTGGGTTACTCAAAATACAGTTTGGATAATTTTACCACACTGCTATCAAAGACATTCACTTCGTATGTTACCATGCAATTTGGATGTGCATCTTTATATCCTTTTCATTAACTTCCCTTAATCTATGATATTTTAATACTTAAAAAAAACTTTTAATTGTGATTTTCCATGTCTCACTGACTTTAGCAACTAAGGTGTAAACCATTATAACTATTTCCTAATATTTTCTCTTCTGAAGAGTTCGTAGACATCGAAATCCTATAGGATAAAGAGTTATAATACTTCAAATGTATTCCTTGTCTTACATATAATAATAAAACTCTTTTGATTTGAAATGTAACCCTTCCACGTCATAAATTTGTAAATATATTGAATGACTAAAATTTGATTTATTTTCTCTGTCCTGTATATCGAGCAATTTTTTTTTTAGTTGGGATAGTACTTATAGATTATTAATGCCAATAATATTTTGTAAGACTTATAATCACAGGTTTCCATACCAGTTAATTGTTAGATAATTTCATTCATAAGTATATATATATATTTATATATATATATATATATATATATATATATACATATATATATATATATATATATATATATATTTGTAGTCATCGACATGCTTGTGTGTGTAGGTGTGTGTGGATATATTCTTAAGTGACGCTGAGACTGCTTATACTAAAATAAGTACCCGCTTGGGTATACCATGGATTATATGTGCTCTGATGTGCTCTGAACTGGTCGCAGCCCGGTTTCCACTCGTCCACGACCTTTTTATTGTCAAATAAGACAGTCAGTTCCGATTAAGAAGAGGTTTCTTTTTGTGATTGCGCAACACTTGCAGTCAGCTTTAATAAGTGCACGAAGGCTATGATGTATGTATACACTAAGACAAAAAACACACACGCATATAGGTATATGTGAACAATTATTTTTATACTTACGCAATCATAATTATAGTAATCGATAATTACTGCTGTCAGCAGATTTTAACTCACTCACAAAATAACCCTTAATTAAATAGACTAGCATTCTCCTTCGAAGTCATTGGCAATTAACCCAATATTTAAGTGAAAACAGTCTATAAAACTGTTAAGATGCCGGGCATACCCTGTAAAACTTCAGAGAGTATTTAATGTTCATAATTCTAAAAGTTGCATTTGCATTAAAGCTGACCGAGGTTTTTCATTTATTTCCTAAAGAGGGATCAACGTTAATGCTTTAATGAGGCTAATAACTATAGAGTGGCCCACTTAAAAGTAGCCAATAAAAATGTAGTAGAGATGAAGAACATTTTTTGTTATTGTTTAAATTATGTGTATTGTTAGAAAAGATGGTGCAAGTGCTCCCCGTTGACATCTCTGGATTTCTGGGCACGTTTAACAACGTTTACAATCTCCTTTATTTGATCTAGATTGTGAAGATTATTTGCATAAACTTTTTGTTGTAAATTTCCTCAAAGATAGAAATCACATGATAACAAGTCCGAGAAACATGGTGGCCATAACGCTTTGCTCATTGTTCTCTTTTCCGTAAACATGTCATGAACTCCTGACAGTGATCTGTGAGATATGTGACATGTAGCCCCATCCTGTTTGAAGAAGAATTGCATTTTGTCCGGTGGTGTCAGCTTGTCGATAAAAGAAAGATTAGAGATATCGGGCTACTTTTAAGTTAATTACAAGTAGACAAAAATGAGATGGATCGGGTTATTTTTGAGTGAGTCACTTAATATGAAAAAGAAATGATTAGAGAAAGATTAGAGAGAGCAGGCTACTTTTATTTGGGCAACCCTGTAGGTGTATTAGAATTTTTGTAGGAATTTTTGCCACCGACACTGCGAATAAAATATAAAAAACTCGTAATTGCTCCTTTAAAAGTGGGTTGTTTATTTTCTTTATGGGTTATACTTCCAAAATAAACTATTAAAGTTGTTTTAAAAAACAGCAATGAATTTTACGAACTCAATATTTTTCAATTTCTAAACTTTGAAAATCTATCAAAAATTTTCTATTGATTCTATTTTTACGATATTTTCAGTGTCAATGTGAAATTTTATGCTGTTTCCAATAAACTCAATATAATATTTTAGACAAACGGTTTTTTTTTTAATTCACGCCCCCTCATTATCAAGTGTCTACTAAAAAGTAAATAATTAATTTACTCGCCAAAGTTTTATATATCACAAATTGAAGATAAAAGATCAATAAATAATATATTCAAATTTAAAACAAAAAAAGTAGTGTTTTGTTAGAAATTTACCTGTAAAGTTCGAAGTTTAAAACCTTGTTTTTTTAAACCACGTTGTTTGTTTTTCTTTTGTTTTTTTGTTTTAATGAAACCTTGTTTCTTGCTCCTTTAATTGAAAAAAATTAGGGTTTGAATTACATTTTTCGAGTAATTATAAGCTTGAAACAACAGCGGGTCGAATAATTCACGCCTCCTATTTTGAAATGTCTATTAAAAAGTAAGTAATTAATTTACTCACAAAAGTGTTATATATCACAAATTGAAGAGAAAAGGTCAATAAATAATATATTCAAATTTAAAACAAAAAAAAGGAGTGTTTCTTTTTAGAAATTTATCTTTAAAGTCCGAAGTTTAAAACCTTTTCTTAAAAAACACCTTGTTTGTTTTTTTTGTGTTTTTTGGGTTTTTTTTTAATAAAACATTGGTCGTTGCTCCTTTAATTTAAAAAATAAATTAGGGTTTGAATTACATTTTTCGAGGAGTTATAAGCTTGGAAAAACGGGGTGGAATTATTCACTATTTTTCACGAAATTTCTGACACACCTAGCCACCCTGTATTATATTTTTAAAGATAAATTTTAACAATTATTTTTATACCTACAGACACTAGCGTTTCATGCTTACACAACCATCAGTATTGGAAGTGAAATTACTGTTAGTCAGGAGATTCGAACCCAATCAAAACGACCCCATTGATTTCATACTAAAATATAAGGAAGAGACATGCTTAATATATGTAAAAATGTTATAACAAAAACATAGACATTGCTACCGAATAAAACCCGCTCTCGGCCTGCCACTGTCAAAACATTTAAAGAAAAGAACCAATGATATTTACGACAAAAATTCTCATGAGACTTAAAGAAATATTCTCGAAGGCTAAACAGTGTCAAAAGAGTAGGAAGAGCGCAGCAGGGTATAACTGACATTTCCAAAAAAGATGTAGACAAAATATCCTTAAAAACGAGCCTGTACGTTTTCTTTATTGAGATCAAAGTAAAAATGATGAATGGCGACCAGAAGGAAAATATATAGCAAAACATAGGAAATCAATATTAGAGTGATTCACAATAATAATAAAATAATAATTCGTATATATATATATATATATATATATATATATATATATATATATATAATGAAATATGTAAATGTGTGTATATATATATATAATGTGTGAGAGTGTGTACTCAAATATATACATACATATATCTAGGTATGTAATGTATGTATATATTCATAGATCTATGTGTGTATATAATTTGTATAAAATGCATAAATATATGCATATGCATAAATATGCATACGTATATATATATATATATATATATATATATATATATATATATATATATATTACACACTACGAGGTCAAGGTTGACTTTATGACGGATAGAATCCTCAACTAAACAGTAATTGAACTGCCTGCACTGATTATTGCGTAAGCCTTGAGCTTCTTTCCGTAGTTATAAAAGTAAATGTTAATATTTATTTTTGAGATATATATATATGTGTGTGTGTGTGTGGGGGGGGGGTTCTATCGCTACAAAAACGCAAGATGTTTACGTTACTAACATGAAAGCAAGGATACACTCGTTTGCGTTGCCAAAAATCGGTTGATTCGGATGACGCTTATTTCGATAAAGGAACCTTTGTTTGAGCCTCCATATGTTCAACTGAATTTAAAAGTTCCAAACTGCGAGGAATTTCTTGTCAACATCATATATATATATATATATATATATATATATATATATATATATATATATATATATATATTAAGTTTACAGGGGAAAACTGTTTTTTAGGTTGAATTCTAAAACTATATGATAATATAAGCTGTCTTTCCAAAAAAATCTATATATATATATATATATATATATATATATATATATATATATATATATATATATATATATATATATGTATAGTAATTAATAAAATATATATGGCGATTAAGCTACACTGAATATTCGGCGTTTCATACACTCTAGGATTCGTCAGCCTGACGAATCTTAAAATGGATGAAACGCCGAATATTCAGTGTAGCTTAATCGCCATATATATTTTATTAATTACTAACTAGCTCTACCTACTGGGGCACTATGTTTGGATTTGGGCAGCAAGATGTCGGTTAACGTTACACTTGACTTCTGCATGTCAGTACAGTTGGGGAAGTAGGGATCTGGAATGGAATTCCAAAGTCTAGCGGTTCTGGGAAAGAAACTACTGGAGTAGAAAGATCTTCTACATCTAGGAATCTCTACTGTGTGGGGGTGGGATTTAGCTGCCTGTCGGGTTTGTCGAGGGTGTCTACATCGTGGGGGCAGAAGTCTCTGCAGTTCGTCAGAGCATTCACCATTTAAATACTTGTAGAACAGGCAGAGGGATGCAACGTTTCGTCGATGGGACAGAGGCGGAAGCTTAGATGCCACTTCAGGGCTTATCAGATTGGCGACTCTCTTTTGAACCTTGTCTGGGAGCGAGAGACTAGCAGCAGATTCACCAGCCCAAATGTGACAGCAATGCTCCATACATGGGCGAATGGTGGCCTTATAGAGGTACAGGATACTTTCAGGTACGGTAGAGAGAGCCTACCTTCTTTGCAGCGGCCCTGGCAATGTTTTCAATGTAATTGTTCCAACTTTAGTTTCCTGTGAACGTTAGGTCAAGCAGTTTGAAAAATGTACTCTCAGACAGGGAGTCACTGGCCATTGCTATTGGTCGCAATCTCTCTCTCTCTCTCTCTCTCTCTCTCTCTCTCTCTCTGTTTTTACTGTACATAAGCTTTTCGGAGAGATAGAGAGAAAGCAAGAGAGACATAAGGAGAAATATAATATAGATAACGAACAGATGAATAAAAAATAGACTGAACAAAAAGAAGAACTAAGCAATCTTAATCAGAAGACCAGGAAACTTATGACCATGCACAATGCACTACATTTAAAAGATAATGCTGACCGATTTCGGGTTGAAAGTAAAGACGAAATACATGGACTGCTTTGTACAGAAGACTGTGTGAATTACACAAAAATAGAATTAGGAAAATACATAATACAGAAAGACTACTAACTGCAGCAAAAGACAGTGCGAAAATTAACAAAAAAGAGAACAGAAATGCAAGAAATAAGAGGAGAAAAGAAAAAAATGTGAAGGATGATAAAAGACTCACGAAAAGGCATGGCTATGGAAAAGAACGCATAAACAAAGGAACTAAATCCCTAGTAATAATTGCATATCGAAACAAAGATGAACAAGACACAAAACAGCAGCAAATGCACGCTCTGTTGGCAAAGAGACGAAACAACAAACCACCTAATAAATGAATGCCTGAAATAAACCCAAGAAGACACAATCAAGGGGGGAAGGTAGTACACTGGTAAATATGCAAGCAACTGCATCTTGAACATCCAAACAACTGGTAAAAGCGCAAATCAGCAGCAGTACGTACTTGAAAATAGAAATCAAAACATCGTATCGGAAGCGGAGATACACACTGACAAACCCATACAAGCAAGAAGACCGGATGTCATAAGTGAACAAGGAGGGAAATTTCTGCCAGATTCTGGATTTCGCCATTCCAGCAGGAAGTCTGTTCAGTGCGTTCTCTCCTATGTATTTTCATCCTCCCCGACTAGTTTTTTTTTTTAATTAGTCAACCATATAGGAGCCTATTCGTGACCAGACACACACACACACACACATTCAGCTTTATATTATATATATATATATATATATATATATATTCAGATGTCTATTTTGGTAGATTGGGCTACGAGAGATGGGATACGAGGAGTGAAAGGTAGGTTAAATAGGTTTAAAAGCACTCTCAATCAACCTTTATAATGCATTTATGAGTTTAATTTTGTAACATCATTACGTGCCCGATGACAACTCATGCGAGTCGAAAACGTTTGCAGATATCTTGAGTGTTTATTTTGACGAGAGAACAATATTAGGTCGTGGGTCCTCAACTGGAAAATTGATAAAAAAGGGAACACACAGGAATTATTTTATTTATGATGAGAATGATTTTTAGGGTAAATTAGCGATATTGCATAGCCAGTAAAAGTTTTAAAAAATAGTAAATCCAAAAATCAATATTCTATTCGCTATCTCTGCTCCTTTGTCTTTCCCTCTGTCTTTTCCCCTCTCTCACTATCTTTCTTTCCATCTCTCTCTGTCTCTCTCGCCTCCTCTCTCTCTCTCTCTCTCGCCCTCTCTCTCTCTCTCTCTTTCTCATTTCAGGATAAATATATTAATCCTTGATGTGAGTAAATTGTAAATTATACTTGTATCAAAATAAAACACTTTAACCTGATCTATTTACATAACTCAATCCCAGAACTAACAAATACTATACACAGTACTGATCTCAAGTTTACTTTAATTTACTGCCCTGTGTTTATAAAGGTATAGTGATTTAAAAATATATGTTTCTTTGTCTATGGTCCAACTGTGTGACTGGAAAAACAAGTGTATCCACGCCAGGATTTGAAAACCGAACGTCGGATTACACCCAAACGTATTTATTTCCGTAACAACATGTGCAAATCTAGAGAAAAATTCTTTCATTTTAAGATAAAATCCTGAATTGATTCTTATCTTCTTTTTGTTCATGTGTTTTTTTTTTCTGACTTAATGTTCTTTAAACCTTATTTTTGTTTTGTGGGGTTTTTTTTCCGGCGTCTCTCAGGTTCGCGCATGCGTTCGTGCGTAAAATCCCGCCCGATATTCCTTCGTTTGATGAAGATGAAAAGAAATCGAATGCAACTTCGTTTCATATCGTTTTACCGTTGTTATCTTCCTTACAACTCATTTATTTCACCCGATATCATTTGTTTAGCTCTGGTCCCTTATTTTTGTGCAGTTGGGTTTCTCTTATAATTGTCACGTTTGTAACGATTAAATTATGATGAACATCCTACACAACATATAAAATGAATAAGACGGTATTTCACTTATTTTTCTTTCTCTCTGTTCCTATAAACTTTCATCTCTCTCTTTATATATATTGAATTTCTCTTCACACACACACACACACACACACACACACACATATATATATATACATATATTGTAAGTGCGTATTTAGTCAGCATTCTTTCATTTAAACAAACGTTGTTAAAGACGACAGAGAGCTTTCGTTTGATTCGATCTTTATTTTTTTCAATTTTTCTGGTAATTTGTTTAGCGTGTGATCGAAAGAATCTATATAAGTTGCTATCTTCAGAAGGGATTTGTGAGTATCAGTGCGAGTATGGCTACTACTATATATTTAAAATCCTACCAGTCCTACTCAGGCAGCCCTCCCTAAGCTGTCTTATTCGAAAGACGAAAAGCAACACCGTGTCCAACCTGAACTACACGGCATGTATCGAGGCAGTGATTGAGGCTAAAGGCTGCTACAGTGAATAGATTTCAGCTCTACTACATAATCAAGTCACCTGAATTGTGTTTTTCTCAATAAAAGTTTTAAAATAAAGCTGTAGTATATTATTTGATTGGAATTCATTATTGAGATGAGTATTATTTATTAATTTATTTATTGCGACTCTAATCAACAATACCGAGAATGTTTAAAACGATTCACGGAAGTCTAAAAACGTTGATGACCATTGAATTTGATTTTAATTCACCTTTAATTACTTGGCGTTTAATGACAATTAATGCTTAAGTATTTCCCCGCGATTCTTAGTGTGTTTCTTTTTAAAGTCGAAACAATAGAGTCGTTATAGTGAATTAGGGCCCGATTCGGCTTTTTATATATTTTTTTTTATGCAAAAGTTAATTATTACTGTTACTTTCCAAACAAATGCCTACTTTTTGATTTATTTTTTTTTATTTTTTTATTTTTTTTTATTTACTGTTCATTTCGTCTGCCATGAAATTAACAAAACTCCGCCGCCTCGGCACCAGTTTAAAATCTCTCGCCGCCACCAAGGGGCCACACGTCCATCCCGACTAAAACTCAGTCCTCTTCTCTCCTGACATCACGCTGGCCATAGCCATCATTTTCTCGCCTTCGATTTTTCACGTCCATCTTTCCCGGGCAACTTTGTTTCTCCACGACCTTATGCAGCTCTTTTTTCCCCTTTTTCTCGTCACGCATGCCAGCGCACAGTTCTTAATTTGCATACGTGCTCAAACTCTGCTGATGCTGCTAAACCCTTCGGTAGTCATGTATCCTTCGACACTTTCTGATATTTTCACACGCGCTAATACGCGCTCTTTTACATTACAGCGATACTCTTAATCACGTCAATACAACTGTTCTGGTTACATCTCCGAAGCCAAGCAACACTAATCTTGGTCAGTACTAAAATTCGTTACCATTTGAACATACCAGGAGGTGTACCTGCTCTCCAGTTATATTCACATTTTTCAGGTCATCCTGAATTTCTCCTTCCCACCGAAGTAAGTCAGTGCCGTATCAGAGATGTTGTGGGTGATTACGCAACCCTTGCTTCACTGTTTCACGCTAAGTCATCCTTACAGGTTGGTTGGTTGGTTGTTTTTGTTTTACACCATATCAACCCTTTTCAGGGTATTTAATGCCGAATCCAAAGATTCGGAAGAAAATTTTTTTAAATAGAATATATTTGTTGTTTTCAAGTCGGTTTCTATTCAACCCATAGTTGGGACCCTAACAGGTACTACCACTCCGAGTCAGAGTGGACCTGGGAGCAATGGCAATTAAAGGGTGGCTCCACACTCCCCAAAGCCCGCAAGCTGGGGCCTCACCACCGGATATAGTTTACGGTCATATCCAGGACCCATCCTTACAGTTGTTATGCGTTGTCTATCAAGGCTGAAGGGGATACCATGATGAGTTGATGAGCCTTCATTTTTTTTTTATTTCTGTATAATTCCCTTCTAAGTTCACTGATGGTGTCCGAATTTCTCTTCTAACGGCACTTCTTTTTACCGTCGTTATCATTTCTTCTTTACGAATCAATCCACCATTTATCATAATGTGTTATTATCTCTCCTCGTTCGCTAACTCATTTCTCGTCTATCTTCTTTTTCCTCGTTTTACCTCTTTCTCCTTCTTTGTCTCCTTCTTCAATGTCTTTTTCTCCCCTTCTCCTTTCCTTTTTCCATTTTGTCCTCTTTTTTTCTATTGTTATTACTAGTAATAGAATTTGTACTAGTAGTAATAGTGGCAGTAGTAAGGTACTTTTGCAATTCATATAATTATTCAGAAATCCGTTCTTAACATGGAGATGGGGGCTTTGGCTACTATTCTGTACTTTCAAGTAACAGCTGAGTAAATATTTACTGTAAAATTGAATTTAACTTAAAAATTCTATCTAATAATCGTACAGTCAGTAAACGACAGAAGTAATAGTAGTTGTAGTAACAGTAGTAGTAGCAGCATCTATATCATAATATGTTAAGCTATATTCTGTTCGTCTATAAATAAAGCCATCACATTTCACACATATAAAAAAAAGGATTTTTAGATTGACTAGTTATTGTCTAATTGTAGTAGCGGTAGTAGTCCCCCCACCGGATTATTGTTCTATTTACACCCCCTTTCTTACTGCGTCATTCTATATCACCATCTCCTCTCTCTCTCTCACACACTCTCTCACTCTCTCTTTCCCTCTTCCTCTTTCTCTTCTTCTCTCTCTATATCCACTTCTTATTTTTTGTTTCTTTATATTATTTTTGACCATCCTTGGAATACTTTCATATATGCTTCTCTCTCTATTTATTCTTTCTCCCATCATTTCCTTTTTCTTCTTTTTTTCTTCTTTCTTCTTCTTCTTCTTCTTTTTTTTCTAACATTATCTGCTTCTTCTTCTTCTTCTTCTTCTTCTTCTTCTTCATCATCATCATCATCATCATCATCATCATCATCATCATACCCATATTTTTCACGTCTTCATCATCATATAACCTTCTTCATTATCTTCTTCCTTTCTTTTACTGTCTTTACTATGTTTCTTTTCAAACGCCCCCTCCATTCCGAAACAACACCAACATCTGCAATGGTTCCCAGTAACCGCCCCCCCATCATCCCTGGAAGAGTTCTCCTCCTGCCAAATATGTCTTTCGCCGGACCAAACCTCGATCGATCCAGCACCTTGCTACGCCTTTACCAATACAACTGCGCCGCTCTTCGGACACCTCCTGATCCGACCCGATTTCTCCTCCCTTACACACAAAAGGCAGACCCCCCCTTCCAGACTCCAATATAATCGACCCTAGACCACAACTCATGTATTAACCAAAACAGAGATTACATCTTGTATGACCGACTAATTGGTACTTGTTTTCACACGGCTGCCTTATCTTTATCGTTCTAATAAGGTCTCCCTTTATGCCTTCTTTACCGGCCAATTAGCGCACGGTAAGAGAGACGTTCATATGAGGAGGGGGGATGTGGTCGGTAAGGGAAGAAAATACCCGGGAAACAGTGGCGAGGATCCTTGAGGCTTACTTTCTCCACGCAGCAACTGTTTTCAACATCGGACCGACAACCTTCCAAATCTTTTGTCTCGTTTTCCCAAAGAACTCCACAACCCCAACCACTGCGCACCGCTCGCTCTCGTTCGATCTACTGTGTTTTTCATACGATTTCGGGGGAAACATTCCTAACACCCTCACCACACACTGTGAACAAATCTCTTTCGGCTTCAAGACTCCAATTTCTTCCCATTTTCACTCCGAATGTCGACCTTCTTGCCCGGAATAAGATCCTACCCATAACCTAACGCCGTATATGTGTTGGTGTGGGTTGGTTTTCAAATCTAGAACCTCTACCCTTTTTCTTACTATTGTCCTACTGGGTGTAGTGACCATTCTGTTTCGGTCAATTTCATTGCTGTCTTCACCCCTGTCTCTATCACCGTTTCTCTCCCTCTTTCATAGGTGTAAATATATATATATATATATATATATATATATATATATTGCTTTCGCACTTTCAGTATCTCATAATCACATTCAATATCCCTATATATCTGTTACAACAGGTGTATCTTCCTACACGCATGTATATATAAGCGCGCGAGCACACACACAAACACACATTATATATATATATATATATATATATATATATATATATATATATATATATGTGTGTGTTTGTGTATGTGTGTGTATGTGTTTAATTAAAAATAAATATTTTATTTTATTTTTAGTTTTTCATCTAATAATATCTATACTAGGGCGGCGAAAACTTTAAAAACTAGCAAGTAATAACACAAGTTTTAAATCCAAAATCACTTCCAAAATATATACACACACACACACACACATATATATACATATATATATATATACATGCATATATATACACCAATATGTATACTTCTATAGATTATTATTATTATCATCATCATTATTATTATTATTATTATTATTATTATTATTATTATTATTATTATTATTACCTTCGCAACCGAACGATCTTTCTAAAATTATAAGTAAAACAAGTATAATTAAATGCATGTGGTGCTCTTCTCGAGCCGACCTCTAGCAAGTTTTACATGTATAATATTGAAAAGAAAATATTTAATATTTAATCATGAAACCCTTAATTCATGCCAGTTAAGTGATCAATATCTCAATCCTAGGACAAATCATGATAGAATATAAAAATGACTAAATTATTACCTATTATTGTGAAAAACTACCTTGCTCAAGATTTACCTTTTCAATCACACATGTAAATGTTTAACCCGATGCAAAATCACAAGTCATAAAAATCAATTAAACTGTGTGAAATGAATTTCATTCACGAAATATCCTTCCACGAATTAAAAACACACGAAACAAATATTGTTCCACGAACAACTGCTCCGTTATTTTTTTATATGAACAAATCAAATTGACAATTAGAAATTCAGATGGTTGGTATCTGTTGACTGTATATGTGTCATCAATTATTTTCTAAATATCATGTACTCTCTGGTAGGACGACATGAAAGTTTTCATTATATACATAGAATGATTAGTGTTATACAGCCGACAACATTCAAACACGTGACAACATTCAAACACATGACGGTCGGTCTATATCTGTCACCTCACATAAAGATAAACATATTCAGAATAAATATATATATATTTTTAGCAAACAATACACGATTCTTTTGGGTGCTTATGCCGCATTTAAACTGAACACAAAACCCAACTTTTATAGAACAAAACATAAGCGTTAGTTAGAGCAAGTGTCTGGTTAGTTTTGGTCTAATTTAGGATTAGAGTTGAAAAAATCAGATCTGTTCAAATGCTCCAGAAGTACTCAGTTTTGTTCTCTTTTGTTAATTTGTCACCAAAGGAGTCATTGCAGTTATCCTCGATTGACTTTTGTCCTTAACTATTGATGCCTTTTTAATATAAGAAATATAGCATAATCCCTGTAGCGCGCTTATTATAAATGAAGAGCTTTATATGAAAATTCATATAAAAGTCTTTATTTATACCATATCAACAGATTCCCACAACTATAACTACTACAACCATTAGTAGCCTTTATATTGACCAATTAAAAGCAAGAGAGAACGACTTCAAGAGTGAAACATATTGTTAAAATTTATAATGTTCGTTTGTCCGGAGATACTTAAACATACCCCCCTGGATTGTTTCTGCACTGTCTGTGATGACTTTCAATTGACCATCAGTTTGACAAAGAATAATAACATAAGCCAGGACACTATCCTCATCTCTTCAATCACCATCAGGAACTACCAACTTAAATCCGTTAAATTGTTCAGATACCCAGCGACAATGTTGACATAGGTTCAGAGCTTAAATGTGCAACCTCTAAATTTGCCAAACTTATCATATGGTGTGGGAGAACAGAAGATTAACAATCAAGATAAATATAGTGGTGTAGAAGAACTGCGCTCAGAGCACGCTGCGGTACGACAGGGTGTCCTGGACGCTTTTTGCAAATCGGGGGTGCGCCACCACACCTTTCACGGGTGTGAGACGACTTAAATGTTTATTTTTGTATGGGTAATTTTCTTGATAGTACACAAATGAAACTCTAGTCCCCTTTGAATTAATCTTCTACGCACGTTTTGTACAATTCCGAACAGTTCTGGATGGCCTCATGTGTTATATTACAAACCGTTTTTAAGAATTCAAAACACAACGATTGGTGTAAGCAATAGTCCGTTTTTTTTATTTCTCCTGTTGTTCTTGCTTCTGGTAGATAGAGAGAGAGAGAGAGAGAGAGAGAGAGAGAGAGAGAGTTGGGTAGCGAGAGAGAGAATTATCGTGACGTCCATTCGGTTGACAATCAAATCTCCAACTGCAATCTTTTTCCTTCTGTCACTTTTTCATGTCAATCTTTTCAAAGCATCCACGTAACCAGATTCCTTTCTGTTACATTTTTTCATAACAATAACAAGGTTTGTTTATATTTGTGAGAAATATTGAAACAATTCCCGTTTAGCTTGTCAATTTCTGACATTTCTTCCGCAAACGCGTACCACATTTTAATTCATGAACATACATATATGTATATACACCTATACACACACACACACATATATATATATATACATACATATATATATATATATATATATATATATATATATATATATATACTAGCATGTCAACCCGGTTTAGACCGGGTCAATCGTGTAACACATGGAAGTATTCTTGCGTGAGGGTATAAATGATCCTCGTCACAGCCACTTTTATCTCCTCAATTGTCTCATAACGACAACCTCTAAGGTTTCTTTGAACTTGGGGAATAATCATAAGTCACAAGGAGAAAGGTCTAGACTATAACGAGGGTGTAAACCGTATTGATGCCATCTTAGTCAAATAGTTTGTGACAAGGATGGAGTTGTGGACTAGTGTATTGTACTAGTGGAAATGCCTCTGACTCGAGTTGAAGAGTGCTAGCCTTATCTGACGTTCTTTCTGAACTCCCGTTAAAACCTAAACATAGTATTCCTTGTTGAATGTCTGTCCAGTAAGAACTCAGTGCATGTAGAGCATGCCCGTTCTATCAAAAAATATATCTATTATAGGTTTGTGGTTGGACTTGTTCTGGCTGGTCTCCTTGGGTCTGAAAGGGCCAGCATCCTTCCACTGGGAACTCGGTTTCGAACTCATAGGAGTAGATATTAGATATATCTAAGACAGGGTATGGCACGATGGTCTTTTTAAGGAAAATAAAATCATATGGTATCACTGAAAGAATACATAATGCAATTAAATCCTTCTTAGGTAAGAGAAAAATCCAAGTTGTCCTCGACGGTCGTACATCTAAGCAATATGATATAAATGGGGGAGTACCTCGGGGGTCTATCCTTGGACTCTTTTATTCTTGATATTAGTGAATGACTACCCTGATAAAATTGTTTCTGAGATGGGTATATTTGATCATGACACCACTCTCTATAGCAGGCACAATGGGAAAATAAATAGACACATATTTAAGGAAATGGCAGAAAGACTAGTTGATGACCTCCAATCTGTAGTGGAATGGGGACAAAAAATTCAATGCTGCCAAGACTAAGCTTGTTTCCTTCAATAATTACAAGAAATCTTCTCTACCACCAATAGCAATGGCCAAGAACACATTACCCGAAAGTACTTCCTTTAAACTCTTCTGCCTAACATTTACAGAGAACATGAACTGGACTATATAGATTGAGAGCATTGTCAAGGCTGCTGCGAAGAAAGTGGGGTCTTTCTACCGTGCTAGAATACTACTTACGCCTGAAAGTATCGTGTACCTCTATAAGCCACCATTCTCCTATGTATGGAGTATTTTTGTCACATATGAGCTGATGCATCTTCTACTTGTCTCTCACTTCTTGACAGAGTTCAATACTACACTGTTGTCGCCAACCTAGTAGGTTCTGAACTGTCATCTAGGCTTCAGCCTCTGTCCCATCAGCGAAATGTTGCATCCCTCTGCCTGTTCTACAAGTACTTTAATGGTGAATGCCTTGAGGAACCCCAAGCACTTGTACCCCTACACATGAACACCCCCGACAAACCCGGCAAGCAACTAAATCCCCTCCTTTCACAGTAGAAATCCTAGGTGTAAGAAAGCATTCTACTTCTCCCGTCCAGATTGCACTTTGGAAATTCACCAAGTATAAAAATGAGGCTTTAGTAAGGTGTATTCCAAATCTTGATGTATCTGTTCATTTGAACCTAAGTTCATAAAAATTAGTCAGTTATCTCATAAGATGTAGAGAAATAACATACTGAATTTTCAAGAGTGTACGGGAATTTTAAATACCTGTATAATCAAATATGGAAACTTATTGAATTCACCTCGTATGAAATAGTCAGTCACCACTTGCAACGAGGATCTCGAGCTTGTGGATGTGCACCACTCTCTTGCGTCAACATCGACTGCGCTGGCTTGGACACATTCGCCAGATGCAAGACGGCAGGGTCCAAAATACCTCCTCTACGAAAAATTGATAATCGTCAAGAGAAATAGAGGCCGCTCCAAGCTTCGATTCAAAGACCCGTGTAAAAGAGATATGAAATAGGTTGGCATAAACCTTCGAAGTTTGGAGTCAGTTGTCGATCAACACGATCACTCGAAGAACCAGGTCGCTGGCAGTTTTAAGAGAAACGAAGTTCTGTCAGTCGTGGTAAAAGAAACGAGTCCGACGCAAAGAACAGATGCGCCGCCCGACACCCACCTCTCTCCTTCAGGGCACAGAATCAAAGTCCGAAATGATGAATGAACACGAAATGAATGACTTCATCACAAATAAGATTGTATTAGAGCCATGTCTGTAAGCGGCTACACAGAAGAGTTTCTTCTTTTACTTTGACGGAGTATAAATTTACTTAGCAATCTAGTAAGAACGAATCCTTCGCTTCTGAAATTCTTTATCGCAAAAAAGATGTTGCTAGCATATGCATTTTCAAAGTTGATGCTGAAATAAACTCAGTTTCTGGTTGCTTTTGGTAAAACATACACAGCAAGAACTCGTTTGCTTCCAAGATTACAAAGAATTTTTCTGTCCTTGCTTAGTCTGCTTTAAACCAAACGGAATTTCTGTGAATAGTGTTTAAACTTTTTTTTTACCATCCGTAAGAACACATTGCCACGGTATTGCTTCACTTCAGACTCCAAAATGCTTATCTTGAAGATAAGCCTTTTATTAGTCTGAAGTGAAGCAGTACAGTGGCATATCCTGTAAATAAATGTACGTCGAACGATATCTTTTAGTAATATACATTTTTCTAGTTCGCTGTGCATTTGAAAGTCTATTATAGTAGTGTTATCATTAAAAGAGCAATCGCTGTTATCCTCGATTGGTTTTTGACCTTGACTTTTGATGCCTTATTAATATAAGAAATACAGCATAATCCAGGTAACGTGTCTATTCTCGTTCGATCACCGAAGTTAAACTACGTTTAGCCTGGCCGATATAAGACGGGTGACCATTTGAGAATACCAGAAGCAGGACATAGATAATCCTGGCAGCTTCAGAATTTCACCTGACCTCTAGCTCTGTCGTTCTTGTCCTGCCGCTGGATCAGAAGACGGACTCTGTGCAAACACGGTTCTGGTTAAACAACCCCCCCCAGCATGTGTCAGCCGTAATTCTCAGGATGATGATCTTCGTCGTTTTTTTTTTGTTTGTTTTGTTTTTGTTTTTTTAATCGGAGAAATAATTAAAATGTTTTTAAAAACTAAAAAATAATAAATTGTAAAATACATTCCCCAGTGGCCTTAGGATAACAGATACATAATGGGTATCAGGTGTACAGGTTTTTAAACCTATTAGAGTCACTGCCCTCGTTGCCTATTTTGTGTTCCGCACTATGACGGTTCACTCCTGATCTAAAATGGAATCCATACATCAAATCTATTGTCAAAGTCGCTGAAAAAAATGATGGGTTCCTTCTATCGATTCAGTAGATATCTACCTGCTGATGCAGTTCTCTATTCTATATAAGATCCAGGTACGCCCAACGATGGAGCATTGCTGTTACATATGGGCAGAAGCTGCTAGGAATTTCTTATCCTGCCTTGACAGAGCTCAGAATAGATTCGTAGCTTGGTGGGGGGATGCTTTCTCACATAAGAGACATTGCGAGTCTGTTTCTGTTTTATCGTTACTTTCATGGGAAGTGCGCTTTTGAGCTTCAATCTATGGTGCCCCCTCGCCAAACATTCACGACAAAACACTCCTTTGGTTGTAAACACTATCAATAATGTCCCCCACTGTGCCTAAACCTAAACGTAGATTTCATGAACAAAGCTTCTTTCTTAGAACTGAACACCTGTGGAACTTTCTTCCGTTTACCTGCTTTTCAGCTGACTACAATATGGCCGTCTTCAAGTCCAATGTAAACAAGTTCTTAATAGCCGGTACCCATAATAATCTAATTTACCAAATTTACACTTCAAACTGTTCCATGGTATTGAGCTTTTGACCAATGTACACTCTTTACTCCTTATCCTCGAGTGGCCTCTGGTCCTTGATAGGGGCTGATTTCTTTGTTAAATAAAAGCGACCTTGACATGACTACGTTAGATTTTCTCCTTGAAAACTTGGCAGAGGTCAGTTTATAATTCCGTTTGCCATCTGTTAGAATATAATCAGGAGCTCCTTCCAATAGTAAGATCTCCCAGGTTTTAACGAAAAAAGTTGAATATCCACAACGACATCAGTGCTACCATAAAAACGAGCAAATCTTTGTGCTGCCAAATTATTTTTTCTGCATAATCATCACCATTCTCAATGCATTTTTACCAATGATGAACGATGGCTGTGCATGTGGGTCCGGAATGTTCCAAATTTAAAATATATTATGTTTTGTACACAAAAAGTTGAAGAGCTACAAAAACGAGAGTAGGACACTTAATACAGGCGACGTTTTGTTCTCTAGAATGTATTTTTTCTGCATAGTAACCATCATTTTTCAGGGCAATTTTCAGAGGAATTCAATCACGCATCTCTGCTTCTGATGCACATCCTTTGTATAAGTTGATTTCTTAGAGTTTCAGACAGTCAATACTTTCAACAGAGAGATGAAACATTCAGGTAATGAATTCATGAGACCAGTCATCATAACAATGCCAGTTTTTTTTTTCATCTTATCGGGTGGAATAAAAAAATAGGAGACATTACTCTTGGAACTCCTTATCGCATTTTTGTTGTTGGATTTGTCGATTGATAGTTTCATCTGAAAGAATTTACTTAAGAAATATATCAGCGTTTACATTATTAGCTGTTACCGTCATTGATAACCTTGACATTCGACAGCTAATGAAATAGAAAAGCAATTCAACATGGTGATAGGTGGAAAAGTATGTTCGAGTATTTTATTGTTTACTTTGCCAATAGTTATGCCAACACAACAAGGAGATCTTATACTAAACAATATCATTAATATTTTCCAGAGATACAGCATGAGGGTCTATTTGTGTGTGTGTGTGTGTGTGTGTGTGTGTGTGTGTGTGTGTGTGTGTGTGAGAGAGAGAGAGAGAGAGAGAGAGAGAGAAAGAAAGAAAGAAAGAGAGAGAGAGAGAGAGAGCAGCTTTTTTTAATGGATATCCAAATCAGACGAGAATTCATCTTCCGGAAAGGAAATCATTTTCTCTTAATTCTAAAGTATTTCTTGCTCCACATCTGCTGAACACAGGTGCGAAGCGAAAAGTGAGATGCTCCGTCTTAAGACTTCCTGATGGAGGCACCTGAGCCGATAAAAAAATAACGTATTAAATAGACGGGCTGATTTTTTTTTTAGCTGTCGAAAAACAATATAAATAAACCAAGACACGAATGACATATTTTGAAAAAGAACCAAGCAATACATATAAAAATGTCTAATTATCTTCTTAATAATTTATATTATAGAATCATCTTATCAAATAGACAGTGTATATTATAAAGATGTGGCAAATTACTTATACTACACTGTTGTCTCCAAATAAAGAGTAATGCCACAAGGGATGGCATACTGATAAATGAACATATAGTAAACGATCCTTCAAAAAAGCATTGCGAATTAAAAAACACCTCTACTATTATATATAAGTAACTTTCCTTGTGTGTCTGTAAGATTATTCTCTATGGCCTCCAAAACGACCGGACCGATTTTTAAATAAACATAACACAAATGTACCTTATGTATCTGGGAGTGTTCTAAAATAGACTTTGTACTTAAATGCCCCCGATAATTATGGAAAATCGAAAAAAAAACATCATTAAAGATGGAAGAGCCCGATTTTGATCAAAGTTACCACTTTTACATAGTCTAACGTCACAATTGCACTTGACAAGTTTTATCACCGAACAAACAAATGTGTCCGACGAATGGAATTGACAGCAGGTTTTTATATACGACAGGCGCGTGTTCAAATATAATGTTTTTGTTTAAAGTACCATTGAGCCATGATACATGGCTTTTCATTTTAAGCTTTGATTCAAGCATTATATAAAAAAAAGTCTACCTCCATCGCTACTCTTTACTTGTATATATATATATATATATATATATATATATATATATATATATATATATAAAACTTGCTTATTATTATATATATGTGTAAAGCGGGATGTGAGCATGTTTATATAACAATAAACAAGTATTATCAGCTCTTTTTATTGAGCACTATCTAACAACCTCGTTGAATTCACTAGTCCATTACTTTTGAATAAAAAACACCCCAGTATATATATATATATATATATATATATATATATATATATATATATATATATATATATATATATAAAGCTGAATGTGTGTGTGTTTGTGTCTGGTCACGAATAGGCTCCTACATGGTTGACTATTTAAAAAAAAACTGATTACATATAATGATAGAAGATGTATCGAGACATAGGAATGGGTATGTTTGATCTGGCAGAACGGTGGTTCATTAAAATTGTGGGATCTGCGTTCGCGCCTGGTCCACAAAGTATGGAAATAAAAAATTTAAAAATTTAAACAAAACGTTTACAAGGGTTTTTGATATAAATGTATATGAGAATACTTTGATAAGTATGTTTTAATGTAAATAGGGAGGGTATAATAAAATTGTGGGGTCTGCTTTCGCGCATGGCCTCCATAGAATGGAAATAGGCACACACTTTAATAAAGACTTTTATATCTATCTGCGTAAGTATACTTTCTTAATTATGTTTCAGTTTGAAGAAATATGGTATAATAAAATTATGGGGAGTTCGTTCGCGCCTTACCTCCATAGAATGGAAATATGTCACAAAGTTTAACAAGGTTTTTAAATGCCCCCAAATTCGAAGCTATCTCTTTACACCCCTTTCTTTTCATAACCTATCATACTTTCATAAATCAGAGTCCATTTTCTGTAGGCTGTTTTTGAACCCAGTCAACGACGGGTGCTTTTGCTAGTATATATATATATATATATATATATATATATATATAAAATAAAATATATATACATATATATATATATATATATATATATATATATATATATATATATATATATATATATATAGTCCATTTTCTGTAGGCTGTTTTTGAACCCAGTCAACGACGGGTACTTTTGCTAGTGTATATAAATATATATATATATATATATATATATATATATATATATATATATATATATATATATATATATATATATATATATATATATATATAATCCCGGGATTGAATGAGAATACCTATGTACTTTTTCATTGTTCTCATAACACTATATTACTTTCTTTGTTTTTACTGATTTTTTCCTCATATATATAATCTGTTTATTATACAAACATTATTAGTTACATATGTGCTTACATGTTTCAGTGGAATCCCCCTTAACGGATAACACTTCATTAGACCGAAAGTTAATCGATATTTAAACGGGAGTCAAAATTACATTAGTGTAATGAGATGTTTGGGTGTGGTTTAGGTTCTGGAACAAAGCGGGGTGTATACTTTGTGAATGTGAGAAGTAAGGTTTTGGAGAGAAGTGTGGTGAAAGATAGTTTTAGGGGTGAGGAAAGAGGGGGGAATTATGGTTTCGTGTAGTTATAGTACCTAGTAGCTATGAATCTTTCGCTTTTTTAACACGAATTATTATTTCGCAAAAGAGATGTTGCTAGTATAGGCATTTTCATATGTTTTTTTTTTTCAATAGTATATATAAAGTAATAGTGAAATACTAATAAAAGGAAAATAGGTCTAAGGGGTATGATTAAAGAATAGCAAACAGTAAAAATACGCAAAGGTAAAGAAGAGAAAGAAAGTAAAATGGGATAGTTTCATCTGAAATCCATCAAACTTCTAATGAGATAAAAATGTTTTTTAAAAAATAAAAAAATCATAAATCCTGAAATACATCCCCCAGTTGCCTCAGGATAACGGATATATAACGGGTATCAAGCGTACAGCTTTTTAAATCTATTAGAGCCACTGCCCTCTTTGTCGATTTTGTCTTCAGCATCATATCGCTTTACACAGCAACCTCGAAGTGACTCGACCGCGCTAGATAAATCTAGTTGAAATCTATCAAACTTCAATGAGATGTCCCGACGTTTGCATAAATAACCGTAATGCTAATTACTGATCTTAGCAGAAGTCAGTCAATAAATTTGTTTGCAATCTGTTAGAATATAATTAGAAGCTCGTTTTAATTGTAAGGCCACCTAGGTTTTTACTAAAAATGTTGAATATCTATAATGATATTAGTTGTACCATAAAAATGTGCGAACTTTTATGCTGCCGAATTTATTTTATCTACTGTATCCTCATCATTCTCAATGCATTTTTACCAATGATGAACGATGGTTGCGCATAGGGCCTCAAGTGGGTTTGTCATACGAAAGTCGTTCCAAACGTAACTAATGATATGTTTTAACACAAGAAGTCGAAATGCTACGAAAACGGAAGTAGGGCTATTGAAACAAGCGATTTTTAGTCGTCTAGAGTTTATTTTTCTGCGTAGTAAATATCATTTTCAGTGCAATTTTCAGAGGAATTAAATAACGCATCTCTGTTTCTGACGCAGGTCCATGGTACAAGCTGATTTCTTAAGGTTTTACATCGTCAATATTTTTAACAGAGATATGAAACTTATAGGTAATGAATTCATGAGACCCTCATCATAACAATGCGATTCCTTTTGATCTATTCGGACGGAATAAAAAAAACAAAGAACGCATTAATTTTGTAATCCCCGATCGCACTTACGTTGTTTGATTTGTCGATTGATAGTTTCATCTGAAAGGACTTAAGAGATATATCAGCATGTACATTCATACCCGTTAACTTCATTACTAACCTTGTCATTCGAGGGCTAATGAAATAGAAACACAGTTCAACATTGTGATAGATGGAAAAGTATATTGGAGTCTTTTTTTTTTTTTTTGCTTTGCAAAGAAGAGATAAGGACATGGATTTGTAAATATAAGTAATCCGAAGAGTAAAAAAAAAAAAGATCCAACGCTTTAAATAATCTACATTAAAATCTTTGAAAAAGTTCAAAGAATGTTCGAGGGCAAAAGATTTTAAAACTAAAAAGTTCAAGTCGAGTCTTTAGGTTAGGGTTTCTGAAAGTGAAGACTATAGCAGTTGTCTACATATCCCCAAATGTGCAGGTCTGTAGAAAAATTGGTCTTTGCAAATTCTTGTGAATACTTTTAAATGCTGGTAAAACTTTTAAGCAATTGTATAATCCTAATATATTGGTAAAATCCCATGAATTGATGTGCAAATATAGCACAATCCAGGAAAAAATTCTCAAACAGGGATTTTGGCTGGAATTCCAAGGATTGAAGCTTTCACTCTCATAAAGGTGGATATTTATATCATGATATACAGTTGGATTATCAAGCAAATAATATTAAATGCCGTACATAAGTTTCCAGAAGTTTTTTTGTTCAGGCATTTAAAATTGTCATAGACTATTGAACATTCAGTATGTTATTTCTATATACTGACAAACGTTTATAATTTCGTGCCAAAATGAACAGCTACAGCAGGAATTGGAACACACCATGTTAAAAGCCTGATTGTCATAGGTGGTGAATTTCAAAAATGCAACCTGGACGTGAGGACCCTTTAGAAGAAAGATATGCAATACAATTCTGTTTTAAATGTTGAAAAAATGCAAAAGAAACGTATGGAATTCTTCATACTGCTTTTGTACTATGTTGCCTGAGTGGAAGAAAAGATTGACGAATGGCAGAAAATCTATGAAGGTTTATAAAACCTGTAGGAGAAGTAAGGAAACCAGAATAGCAGAGAGGATCGGCCAAATAAAGAATTTCATAAGAAATAACCGTCGTGAGGCAATAATTGCGCAGAATGGAATACTGTTGCCATATCTGGGCAGGAGCTGCTAAAAACAGCCTATCCTGCCTTAACAAAGTACAAAATAGACTTCGTGGCTTAGTGGGGGATGCCCTTTTCTCTACCCTGCAACCTCTCTCCCACAGAAGAGACGTTGCGAGCCTATCCTTGTTTTATCGTTATTTCCATGGAACGTGCTCGTCTGAACTCCAATCTCTGGTCCCCCCTCGCCAATCTTTCACGAAAAACACCCGTCTAGCTGAATCCACTGTGAAAAATTTCCCCCACTCTATATCTGTGCCTAAATCAAAACGCGGATTCCATGAACAACGCTTCTTTCTTAGAACTGCACGCCTGTGGAACTCTGTTCCGTCTGCCTGCTTCCCTCCGGACTACAACTTGGATGTCTTCAAGTCCAATGTTAACAAATTCCTAATGAACCGCCCCCTTAATTAAACACTTCATCAAATCTCCACACTAACGTAATGTACTTGCAATAACCCTTATCCCTGAGTGGCTTCCGGGCCTTGATAAGTGGTGATCACTGTGTAAAAAAAAAAAGAATTGTGCACAATATCTATTCGCGAGGAATGAAAAATACGGACGATTTACGCGAAGTTAATCCCAAAGGTGCTCAGAGAAGATTACAGACTATTTAAACAAGATGGATATCAAGACAGTGTCTCATCCTCCCTATGGTCCAGACCTTTCTCCCTGTGACTTTTGGTTATCTTGTAAGCTGAGAGAAAACATTAAAGGCAATTGAGGAGATGAAAGGGGCTGTGACAAGTGTTATTGACGCACTCAGACAGGAGGACTTCCATGCGATCTTACACAAGTTGTCGGAGGGGTACAACAAGTGCATTTCAGCCGGAGGAAATATTTCTGAAGGGGAGGGACTAGAGTTTTATGTATGTACTATCTATAAAAATTCCCATACGAAAAAGCATAGAAACTTATTAAAGACATCTAATAATATTTGAAAGCAATTTAAACTAGGAGGGTGAATAGGGTAGTTCATAAATCCGGCAAGGTCAGTCAGATTCTAGCTATGAACGATAAAGTGTAGCGATATATGCGAACGGACTACCAGGAAAAAATATAACACCCAGACACGGGTCCAGAACTGAGAAAATCTTTAATAAAATTGAATAAAATATGAGAAAAAAACGTAGGTAATAACATGAAAGGGGTGTGATTTCCTAATCAAACCAAGAATTGAATATACCCAGGTATAACACTTAGATATCAGGTGTAATATTAGCAATAAAAACGGATAATTAAATTCAAACTTAAACACTGAAAACAATGAGAAAATTGTCAAATAATTCAATATAAGGATGTAAAACATGTCTACCAAAAGAGTTGAAAAACATGGGTGAAAAATATCAGACCTTACAATATAGACGGATAAGATAATGATAAACGCTTAAAAGTCAAAAATTAAAATGGGAAAAAAGAAGTAAGGAGCAAATAAACTGAAATTACTTGAAATAAATAGACAGATAAAAAATAAGAAAATAAAAAAGTAAAACGAAAAATATGTAATACAAAAAAAAATGAAAAAAGAGAAAGATATTTTTTTTAATTGTGGGGAGAGGGAAGAGGGGTGGGAGACGATGAAATAACGTAGGCAGATAAAAATAAAAAAGGGGTGGCGGGAAGATTAATCGAACAATTGGTTTAGGCTTTTTTTTTAAATGTGGGGAGAGGGAAGAGGGGTGAGAGACTATGGAAATAACGTAGGTAGATAAAAATAAAGAAAATGCATGTCAACAGGCACGAAAAGTTTCTGATTAATCTTTTCGCATATCTAATTGCTACTCTTAACAGTATTGTGCTTTATCTATCTTGATGAGTTTTTTTTTTATTAAAGATATAGTCTTTGGTAACTGAATTGCATTATATTTATCTGATGAGTCAGAGAGGACGAAACACGTGACAGTAGACAATTACATAAAATAACAAAAGCAATGCATATGCCGCTCCCCATTTGGGGGAACAACTTGGTCAAAAGGGAAAATTATTCCCAACTCTCATTTACGTAAAAATGCACTTTCATATAAATAATTGAATTCATTGAAATGTATCGCAAACAAAAACAAATAAATAGCACACACACACACACACACACACACACACACACACACATATATATATATATATATATATATATACAGATATATATATACATACATATAGATAGATAGATATCTTCTATAATATAAAGCTGAATGTGTGTGTGCGTGTGTGTGTGCGTGTGTGTGTGTCTGGTCACGAATAGGCTCCTATATGGTTGACTATTTTAAAAAAAACTGATTACATATAATGATAAAAGATGTATCGAGACACAGGAATGGGTATGTTTGATCTGGCAGAACGGTGGTTCATTAAAATTGTGGGGTCTGCGTTCGCACCTGGTCCACAAACTATGGAAATAAAAAAAATTAAAAATTTTAAAAATAAACGTTTACAAGTGTTTTTGATATCGATGTACATAGGAATAATTTGATAAGTAGGTTTTTTTTTTTTTTTTTTTTTTTTACAAAGGCGTCACCACATTATCAAGGCCCAGAGGCCACTCAAGGATAAGGGTTAAAGAGTGTACAGTAGAAATTGGTCAATATAGTAATCATTAGTAATGAAAATTTGGTAAATTTGATAACTTATATGGAACGGCTCATCAAGAACTTATTTACTTTAGACTTGAACACAACCATATTGTAGTCAGCCGGAAAGCAGGAAAACGGAAGACAATTCCACAGGCGTGCAGTTCTAAGAAAGAAGCTTTGTTCATGGAATCTACGTTTAGGTTTAGGCACAGATAAAGAGTGGGGGAAATTATTGATAGTGTTTACAGCTAGACGAGTGTTTCTTGTGAAAGTTTGGCGAGGGGGGACCATAGATTGAAGCTCAGTTGAACACTTTCCATGAAAATAACGATACATCAGAGACAAACTCGCAACATCTCTTCTGTGAGATAGAGGTTGCAAGGAGGAGAAAAGGACATCTCCTACGAGGCTACGAAGTCTATTTTGAACTCTATCAAGGCAGGACAAGTTCTTTCTAGCAGCTCCTGCCCAGATGTGGCAACAGTATTCCATCCTTGGACGTACCTGGCTCTTATATAGGTAGAGAATAGCATCAGCAGTGAGATATCTACTGGATCGATAGAAAGATCCCACCATTTTTCCAGCGGCCTTGGCAACAGATTTGATATACGTGTTCCATTTAAGATCAGGAGTAATGGTCAAGCCCAGAAGCTTGTCAAAACTTGAGGCCTCCTGAAGACGAGAGCCATTCATTTCAATTGATGACAAATGTGAATTAGAATGTTGATGATGTAAAGAGAGAAGCTTGGTTTTAGATGCATTAAAAGTAACCAGCCACTCCTTTCCCCATTGTACTACGTGCTCAAGATCAGAGGAGAGAGAATTGGAGAGAACTTGGTCGTTTACTGTCTTAGATGTGCTACCATAAATGGTAGTGTCGTCAGCATAAATGTCTACAAATGATGTAAGGATATGAGTTGGAAGATCATTAATGTAGATCAGGAAAAGAGTTGGGCCCAGGATGGATCCCTGAGGGACACCGGCATTAATACTGTGAGCTTCTGATTTTTGCCCCTCAACTACTACTCTTATGAACCTATCAGAGAGAAATGATTTAATAATTGAGAAGACTTTTCTAGCTATACCATAGCTAGCGATCTTATGAAGTAAACCTTTATGCCATACCCTATCAAAGGCTTTAGATATGTCAAGAGCAATTGCCCTAGAAAGATAGCCACCGTCGAGAGATTTGCTAATCCTATGCGATATAATTGTAAGGACATCTGCTGTAGATCTAGCAGAACGGAAACCATATTGAGTGTCACTAAGAAGGTCATTTTTGTTGAGATGTTTGATTACTTCTGTATTTAACACAGATTCTAGCAACTTACTCATGACGCACAGGAGACTTATTGGCCTGTACTGAGAGGGGGATGAGCGATCACCTGAATTCTTAAATACAGGGCATACTGATGAGATTTTCCAGGGAGATGGGAAACTATTCTCCTTAAGACAACGTTTAAACAGTTTTGTAAGTATGGGCGCTAATTCAGGTTGAAGTTTTTTGAGTACTATAATTGGAATACCGTCAGGGCCAGTTGCTTTACTCGAATCAAGGTTTTTGATTAGCTTCGCAACATCACATACAGATATACGTATATCACATAGCGTGTTTTCTGATACAGGAGGAAATATTGGGGGTTGGCGGTCTTGGTCACAAAGGGTAGAATTAGCTGCAAAGTTCTTGACAAAGAGTTTGGCTTTGTCAGATGCTGACGAGATTACCTCAGGTCCATTGATAATAGTTGGGATGGAGCACACGCTTCTGTTCAGGATTCTGTTTGCTATTTGCCAAAACTGGTGGGAACCAAGCCGCTGCTCAGCTACTTTGGACTTAACAGATTGAGCATACAACACTCTTGCGTTCCTTATTACTTTCTTACAATGGTTGCTGGCAGTCCTGAAAACGGCTTTAGTTTCCATACATCTATTACGTTTGAAGCAGTGGAAAAAGTGATTTCTGTGCGCAATGGCAGCAGCACATTCTGGAGAGAACCATGGCTGGCTGTTAGGTTTTTGCTGAAACTTTTTAGAGGGTATGAAATGGTCAATACCTACAATTAACCATTCAGTTAGGTCTAATACTATAGAGGACACATCCTTTTTAAACATGGAATGCAGAGGTAGATCAGATATAAATGTACGGAAGCTATCCCAGTCAGCCTTAGTGTATCGATATACTGTACGATGAAGAGGTACGTCTGGGGACTTATTATATTTCATTTTTATCTTGATTGATACAACAGAGTGGTCGGAAGATCCAAGAGGCGACAGAACAGAAACTGAACATAGTTCAGGGCAAGTTGTGAGAAAAAGGTCTAGTAGGCTCGCATACTGGCCGTCATTATCGGGCACACGGGTAGGTTCCTGAACAATCTGAGTGAGGTCATAGGCAATGGAGAAATCATGACAGAACCTCCCCTCATCATCGGTCTTGTTTGAGTGGGTCAACCATTCGACGTTGTGAACATTGAAGTCTCCACATATGTGAATGTTAGCTGAAGGATAAGTAGAAAGGACTTGGTCAATTTTCTCAGATATGCTTTGAAAGATAGTAACTCCGCTGTTGTGGGGGCGATAGAGAGTAAATATAAATGCAGTAGTGTGAGCTAAAGCAACCCGGAAGCACATATAGGGTAAGTTAGGATCTTCCCTGGAGATGTCCCTCCCACATGGAAAGCTATCTTTAATATAGGCACATATTCCATGCCCATGACGATCTTGGGGGTCAGTTTTAGAAGTTAAGTTAGAGTATCCTGAAATTGCAAACTCATCTAGGGAACTAAATAGGGATAGTATAATAAAATTGTGGGGGTCTGCGTTCGCGCCTGGCCTCCATAGAATGGAAATAGGCACAAACTTTGATAAAGACTTTTCATATCTATCTGCGTAGGCATACTTTGAGAATTATGTTTCAGTTTGAAGAAATATGGTATAATAAAATTATGGGGAGTTCGTTCGCGCCTGACCTTCATAGAATGGAAATATGTCACAAAGTTTAACTAGTTTTTTTTTTAATATAGATCCACAGAATATTGTGATAAGTGTTTCAGTGTAAACAGGTATTGTATATTAAATGATGGCGTTTATCTATTTTATTTTTACTTTCATCATATTTTGCTTTGGGTTTGATACCCCCGAATTTAAAGCTATCTCTTTACAACCCTTCCTTTTCATAACCTATCATACTTTCATAAATCAGAGTCCATTTTTTGTAGGCTGTTTTTGAACCCAATCAACGACGGGTACTTTTGCTAGTATATATATATATATATATATATATATATATATATATATATATATATATATATGTGTATATATATATACATATATATATATATATCAGCAGGTCATTATTCGTTGAGAGTTATTCTTTTTTCCGATCTTGTTGGAGATCTTTTCTATTTGCCGAGCGGTCTTTTTTCATTTCAGCAGGCGTATTATACAGAGTGCCGCCCAGAAGTTGTTGGTCGGCCATATTTTCTTCAAGCGCTTTCTATCGGGCATATGATTGTCGTCAGGAGAAATTGCTATTGTGACCTGTATAATACGCCTGCCGAAATTAAAAAGACCGCACAGCAAATAGAATATATATATATATATATATATATATATATATATATATATATATATATCGGTGAAATCACTCATTATTTAATCAAACCGATTGAGTTCTTGCTTTAGTAATCACTTGTTATTTAAACAAATCCA
>NC_136501.1:61632317-61662317 GCF_053919585.1 Euprymna scolopes
TAAAATTAAATGTGTTTTTAACTCTATTTCAAGATGTCTTTTAACATGTTTTATTAATCATTTGCTCATATATATATATATATATATATATATATATATATGTTTAAAAGCTTATATGCATATATATATGTGTGTGTGTGTGTGTGCGTGCTTAGAATCTAAATGTGCGTTGAATATAAGAACAGAGCTACTATACATAAATATATACATGCTTAGAAGCCTATATTCTTAGAAGCTCGATATATGTCGAATATAACTGCAGACCGTATATAAAATATTAACCAAGATGATTGCCGGAACCAATAAACAATGTTTAGTCCACTATGTTTTTTCTTTGTCTTTTTTCTTTTTTCGACATTATATTTTCGTGCATTGTTTTTTCGTTTCTCAGCAAAGAATATATACTTTGTCCGAGGAGTATATGCACGAAAAGCGTTGGTATTGTCACAATAACAATCGATTATTTCTGCATAACGAGACAGATCAGTAAAAAAAAATGTACCGAAATTTTAACATGTTGCCCGAATGTCTGGAGCTGTGCGTTGAGCAAAAAAAAAAAAAAAATAAGTGGTAGTAGTCAGCCGTACAGCGAAGGAGGAAAGGATGTGAAAAAAGTGACGTCTTTGCCGTTGCGTCCATCGCCAAACTGGACGTGCCGAAGGTTTTAATTAAGGCTAGTCAATCGAAAATACGGGGATGAATTTCGAAAAGATCGGCGAAAAAAGCGAACCCTCCCTGTAGAAAGTGCCCAGTTGACGGTGAAGGAAATCCTTTTTTAAGTCAATTTTTCGATATTTGTCGTCCAAAGGGTCGCACTTCAAAAAGATACTGATCTCGTGAAAATCCGTCGCCTCTGTCGACAGTTTAAGACAGACATACACACATACATACATTTGAACAGACAGGTGAGATTTATATAATAGATGATTTGATGAACATAAACCTGGTGACTTTCGATGTACACAAGTCGACTAAAACGATAAATAACAAAATATCACCTCTTTAAAACTGGTTAAGTCCGTAGATGCCGGAAAGCAATCTACTTTAATGGTGTTCTTTCTTCAGACTAAGTAGGCTTTGTAATTTCGACTTCTTTTTTTCCTCTTGCGTGGAGAAATTTTTATCTAATTTAGACAGTCCTCTCGAAGCTCACCCCCCCCCCATTAACCTATACGTTCCAAGTGCCAATGTTTCTTTGCTGGAGGTGGCAAATGAGTAAAAAAAAAGGCATTCAATAAAAACCAATAAGAAGGAAAATATAATTAATAAAATATCCTTTTGTAAATGTAATATGCACATTAGTTAACCTCCAAACTGATATCGCATATATTAACATAGTATATAAACAAGGTGGTTTTTCTATAGTTTAAATAGAATTAACTTCAAATATAGCGTTTGGACCGTTAGTGCGAGAAATACGTCCGATTTTCGTGTTTAATCATTTAGAATAAGTCAATATTCACGTTGTCAGTTCCGTAATCCTCGATGTCTTTCTAGAAGGAATTCTGATCAGAAAATTATTGGTGAAACCAATGCTAACAATGGAGTCTTCTAAATCATACGATATGACTGGATTTAGATGAGCTCGAGAACCGATGTTTAATAACAACTAAGAATGACTGTAATAAACGCTTTCGAATTATTGTGATATCCAGGCGGACCTCCCTACAAGACACTCGCGAGATTGACCGATCAGAAAGCTCATATTGTGTTCCTCGCTAACCCCAACACCGATTCATTTAATTTAGCCTCCGTTTAAACTATTTATTTTTCGCTTTATGTCAAAAAGCGAAGACGAGAAAGAAAACAGATGAATCCTTCTGTCTGGACTCATTACGACCATTCGTCATCTTCGATGGAAACTGATGTCAGACAACATTAGCCTCTGTGCAAAATAATTTAATCTGTATCCGAACTGGCCACAGGGCAAGAAGAGAAGACATTTTCAAATCGACTCACGGCCGTTTGGCTTCCGGGCATGAAATGCGCGCCCTTCCTTAGAAAGATAGTAGCTATACATTCTTATAGGCGTATTTTACCAATTCTCTTTGCTTCCATTATCCTCGTCTTCTTCCGATAAGTAGGTTTGCGATTTAAAACGCTCTTTTTTTCTTTCCTTTCTTCTATTTTTCTTCCGTTTTATTAGAATAGTTTTCATGGTTTTCTTTCTCTTTTTTCGTATTAGTCTTGTTTTCCTTTTCTTTATCTTATCTTATTTGTGTTATCTTCCATTGTATTATCGTGTTTGCATTTCTTTTCGTTTTTTTTCTTTTCTCTTTTCCCGTGAATTATTTTATTCGCTAATGATTCATTGTCATTTCGTTTTTGTCCTTTTTTTAATTTCCTATTGATTTTATTAATACTTTGTTTTCCTTCTTCTTTTCGTTTGCGGTTTATTTTTATTTTTATTTTTTTTTTCAATGTTACAATTTCCTTCTCCTCTCAACTTTTTCGTCCTTTTTAATTCTCTTAATTTCCGATCAATTTCTTCTTCTTTTTCTTCCTCTTCTTATTAGTATTGTTTTTTTTATTATTATTTTTATTGTTATTATTATTTTTTTACAAAAGTGGTCACCACTTATCAAGGCCCGAAAGCCACTCAGCGATAGTACGTTAGTGTGGAGATTTAATAAAGTGTCTACTTAAGGGGGCGGTTCATCAGGAATTTGTTTACGTTGGACTTGAAGACAACCAGGTTGTAGTCAGGTGGGAAGCAGGCAGACGGAACAGAGTTCCACAGGCGTGCAGTTCTAAGAAAGAAGCTTTGTTCATGGAATCTACGTTTTGATTTAGGCACAGATAAAGAGTGGGGAAAGTGTTTGACAGTGGATTCAGCTAGACGGGTGTTTTTCGTAAAAGATTGGCGAGGAGGGACCAGCGATCGGAGTTCAGACGAGCACCTGCGATGGAAATAACGATAAAACAAAGATAGGCTTGCAACGTCTTCTGTGGGAGAGAGGTTGCAGGGAAGAGAAAAGGTCATCACCCACTAAGCCACGAAGTCTATTTTGTACTCTGTCAAGGCAGTATAGGCTGTTTTTAGCAGCTCCTGCCCAGATATGGCAGCAGTATTCCATCGTTGGACGTATTTGGCTTTTATAGAGATAGAGAATTGCATCAGCAGTGAGATATCTTCTGGAGCGGTAGAAGGATCCCATCATTTTTCCAGCGACCTTGGATACAGACTTGATGTACGTGTTCCATTTCAGATCAGGAGTGAAGGTCAAGCCCAGAAGCTTGTCAAAACATGGTGCTTCTCCAAGACGACAACTATACATTTCAACTGATGCCAGATGGGGATCACAGCGTTAATGATGTAAAGATAGGAGTTTGGTTTTAGATGCATTAAAAGGTAACCAGCCACGTCTTTCCCTACTAAACCACTCGCTCGAGATCAGAGGAGAGAGAATCAGAGAGAGCTTTGTCATTTACAGCCTTTTATGTGTTGCTCTAGATAAGCGGTTCTCAACCGGGGGCGAATCGCTCCCTAGTGGGCGAAAATCAAATTTTTGGGGGGCGATTTTTAATCAATTTTATCTGTGAAAAATTTTGACATTTTTGCGAGTAATTTTTTTAATTTTTTTGAAATTATAAACGCGTAGCTAAACTATTAGTGCGAAACTTTAATTTAAAACGAAGGCAATTTGATAATATACCCGAACTAGCGGAAATCGACTTATGTGAAAATGACATTGTTATTTATTGTAACCATCTGTCAGCCATGAAAAATGATCTAGAAATCAGATTTTCCGATTTATTAGACTTCACTATTGAGCCATAGATGATTGACCCATTCGATTGTGATCCTCTCAGTGCACACGAAAATATCCAGGAGGAAATCATCAAGATAAAATGCAATGATGAATTGCAAATCACGTTCAAAAGAGAAACTTTGTGTGCATTTTGTCAATCAAACACTGTATCCAAATTTGTGGTCACAAATGTCGAAAATCCTTTTGTGTGTCCCAACATCATATCTTGTCGAAACTGGATTCAGCGTTGTGAATCACATTTTACAGAAGGAACGAAACAGATTTGACATTATTTCTCGTGGAGATATTCGTATCTGCCTGAGTAATATTAAACCTGACATTGAATTTTTAGCGAAACATCACCAATCTCAGGGCTCACACTAGTTAGACTCTCTACATTTCTTGTAAATTTGCAATAAAATTATTTTTAATTAATTTGTTTTCCATTTGCATGTACAAAATGTTTCTAGTGTTGGTTAGTCATAATTACAATATTTGTTATTATTTATTCTTGGAGGCGATTATGAATTAACTTAAGTCAAAAATAGCTTTTGGGGGCGATAGCCGGGAAAAGGTTGAGATGTATGTACATTCACCTAACAATTTAATGGAACAAAACATACCGTAAAAATTGAGTATAACTTAAAAATCCTATCTACAAAATAGCACGGCCCGTATCCTGCATAAGTACCAAAACCACACACACACACACACACACACACACACACACACACACACACACACACACACACACACACACATTCATTCCATTACGTGAATTTACAAAAACAAAAACACAAAAAACAGTTAGCGTTAATCAAGTTTTCATTATTATAATAGTTGTAAAATACTTTATTTGCATTAAATTAGTTTTGATTTTAAAATAAAGTTTAATTATATAATATTTATTTGTTTATTAAAAGCTCAAAAAATTATATTGAGAAATAGAATTTTGTTTTATGACCAAAAATTATAAGGGGGTCCACCAAGAAAAAAAAAAGAAGGGAAAAGGGGTCCATGGGTCAAAAAAGGTTGAGAACCGCTGCTCTAGATAGTCGTGTAATCAGCATAGATGTCAACGACAGATTGTTATTATTGTTAATAGTATACTATTGTTATCATTAGCATTATAATCAGTATTATGTCCATTATTATTATTATTATTATTATTATTATCATTATTATTATTATTACTACTATTATTATTATTATTATTATTATTATTATTATTATTATTGTTGTTGTTGTTGTTGTTGTTTTTTTTCTTATTTCTATGACTATTGTCATTTTAATAAGGTTGGTACAAAAGGAATGTCGTTTTTTGACGTATATATATATATATATATATATATAATCGTTTTTGACGTTATATATAATCTTTTTTGACGTGTGTATATATATGTATATATATATATATATATATATATATATATATATATATATATATATATATGATAAAGAGCGACATTATTTTTGCACAACCTAAAATATATATCATTATTTTTAGTATTATATTTATTATTGATGATTATTATTGTCATTGTTTCTATAATTATTGTAATTTATTATTGTTGATATTATTGCTGTAATCATAGTTATAATTATTGTTGTTGTCATTGTCATTATTATTGTTGTTCTTATTATAATAATTATAATCATTATTGTTATAGTTATTATTGTTATTATTGTAATTATTATCACAATTATAATTACTCTTATTATTAGGGTTATTATTATTATCTATATTATTATTATTAATATCATTTGTATTATTGTTAATATTATTATTGTTATTATTATATTTATTAATGTTACTGCGATATTATTACTATCTTTTTCATTATTATATATCTCTATTATTAGTATTATTATTGGGATTATTATTTTCATTATTATTATTGATATTTTTGTTGATATAATTGCTATTTTCGTTATTATTATTGTTGTTACTACCATTATTATGGTTGTACTTGTTAATTTTATTAGTTTTATAACAATTAGCGTCATGTTTTTAATATTATGTTAATTATTTTATTATTATTATTGGTATCATTATTAATATTATAATTATTATTATCATTATTATCATTTTTGTTTTTTGTTGGGTTTTTTTTACATCAGTATTCTTAGTAATAATTAAGTTTTGTTGCTTACTTCACGTGGTGGACGTAATTTAAAATATTGTTCAAATTATATAGACTTTATCGAAAACTCTTCTTCATTACTTCTCTATAATTTTTAGATATGTTGTTTTTCGTGACATGACAATTGTCTAGTTATAATTTGTTTTACTTAGAAGGCAAATATTTCGATTTTTGTATTTTGTTCATCCAATATAGAAGCACTTATTTATTTATATAATTTAGCTATCTTATTGTTAGTATCTGTAGAGTTACAGATTATGATAATGTGTCGTTTCAATTACATTGATATAAATATATATATATATATATATATATATATACATTGTTTATTGTACAAACATAATTGGTAACTTTTGCGCATATATATTTCATCTGGGTCCCAATTCTGAGAGCACAGTTCATCAGACCAAAAAAAGAGTTCATACTAAAACAGATGTCAAGACTACATTGGTGTTTATAAGATATTTGGGTGCGGGGAAAATTGGGGTGTATGTGAATGTGAGCAGTAGGGTTTTTTTTCGGAGTGTGGTGGGGGTAGGAAGATGCTGTTTCCCCGTCTTTAAGCCGTCATTAGTCGGGGGGTCTAAGCTGATTCTTTTAGTTTGTGGTTATTTATTGCCCTTGATTTAAAACTTCCCATATCGCTGTTTTTCATTATTTTTCCTTTCTTTTTTAGTTTTTCAGGTCTCTTATTTATTTACTTATTTGTTTATTATATATAAGACGCATGCCCTTATGTTTAAGTTACTAGTTGTTTTCAGTGGATATATGGGCATAACAATATGATTAAAATAAGTGTGGTGTATTGTTAGTTATATTATTCTTTATAAAGTGATGTTTAGGGGAATAATAGTGGCAAACGTATTTATACGTGTATATATATATATATATATATATATATATATATATATATATATATATAAATTTTCGATGGTTGCCATTTTATATTTTTATTCATTCTGGTAGGTAATTCTTTCGCTAATAGTATAATGTATACCTTTGATAGGTTTATATGCTTAATTCTAAGGGTTTGATCTTAAGACTATCAATATGTAAATGGGTGCAGAAATACAAAGGTTTGAATAAGTAATGCCCCTGACCAACTTTCAGTTATCTTATCTAGTTGAAATTTTGCATGTACAATGATTTATATCTCTACGGGAAATGTTGCAAATTACAGCTCTGAACTAATTGTGGTTTCTGCTTTACAGGTGTTTCAACTGAGTCAGGTGTGAAATGGAGCCTATTGTATGTCGAGCAGTGATCCGGTTTTTGTATTTGTAAGGACGAACACCACAGGAGACTTTTGATTAAATGAAAAAAGCTCATGATGATAATGCCCCATCATATGACCTTGTAAAATGCTCGCATCGTGAATTCGAACATGTCCAGAAGTCTGTGGAAACAGCTCCAAGACCTGGTCGCCCCCTCTTCTACCATTGATGAGGCATCTGTCCGTCAAGTTGAGGCTGCCATTTTGGAAGATCGGCGCATTACTATTCGCCAAATAGCCCAAGATGTCAAGATTAGTACACGGTCTGTGGAGACTATCATTCATGACCATTTGCATACGAATAAGGTGTCTGCCAAATGTATTCCCAGGTTGCTCACACCATTCCAGAAGCGAGAACGCGCCGAGTCCTCGAGGAGGAATTTGGAGATGTGCCAAGAAGATGAGTCAAAGTTTTTCAAAAGACTGATTACACAGGATGAATCCAGGGTCCATCACTATGATCCAGAGACCAAAACTCAGGCAATGCAGTTGAAGTACTTGGACTCACCACCCCCAAAGAAGGCAAGGGTGCAGCCCTCCGCTGGCAAGGTTATGCTCACAGTCTTCTGGTTCTAGGACGGAGTAGTGATGACAGATTTCCTGGCAAAGGGTACCACAATTACAGGAGCCTATTATGCTTCACTTTTAAGGAAATTAAGAGAAACTATCAAAATCAAGAGGCGGAGCAAGATCAGCAAAGGTACCCTCCTCCTGTAGAACAACGCTCCGGTCCACAACTCGCATGTCGCCAGATCAGAAGCACGGGCGTGTGTTTATGAAATCGCCCATCCTCCCTACTCTCCTGACCTTGCACCTCTGACTTTCACCTCTTCCGAGTCATGAATTTGTTTTTGAAAGGAAAGCGTTTCTCAGATCATGCGGCCTTGATTTCTGAAGTCACGTCGTGGTTGGAGGACCAACCTGGAGTGTTCTACAAAAACGGTCTCCGGAGCTGCATCAAACGATGGGAGAAATGCATAACTCTGGGTGTTACCTATGTAGAGAAAGACTAATAACTCTGTCAAGTTTCGTTGTTCTACTTCTATGGGAAGTGGTTCATAGGCACTACGTATTGCACGCTCCTTGTAGCATATATTTATTCATCTTTGTAGAATGTTCAGTTCATTTACTTCCCTGGTTAGAGTGTTAAGTTATCATTTGGGGTTAATTGTGTGGTTGGTTTCCTAATATAGCGTTGTGTTTAGATAATACTTTCTGTAGGGACCTATCAACATTCCACGTGCTTTCTGTTTTTTAAGCATAAGTGTTGTGTCGTGGAGCAACAGTGAAAATAAGAACAATCAAGTTGAGGTTCGATTAAGGAACAAGTTTATTAACATTAATGTACAAAGATAGGAAAGCGTGGATATCTGCTGGGCATTCATCTAGCAGTTAAAGTGCAGTCGCATCTTTCTCACCGGTGTTGGAATTATTAGCGCTATTTATAGTGCTAATCGGTGTAAATTCCTCTATTAAAGGAAGTCCGGTATAGCAATAAGTGTATACTTGTAAAAAAATAAATTGCTTTCTGTTTTTAAGCATAAGTATATACTTGTAAAAAATAAATTGTCTTCTGTTTTTAAGCATAAGTATATACTTGTAAACAATAAATTGCTTTCTGTTTTTAAGCATAAGTATATACTTGTAAAAAATAAATTGCTTTCTGTTTTTAAGCATAAGTATATACTTGTAAAAAATAAATTGTCTTCTGTTTTTAAGCATAAGTATATACTTGTAAACAATAAATTGCTTTCTGTTTTTAAGCATAAGTATATACTTGTAAAAATAAATTGCTTTCTGTTTTTAAGCATAAGTATATACATGTAAAAAATAAATTGGTTTCTGTTTTTAAGCATAAGTATATACTTGTAAACAATAAATTGCTTTCTGTTTTTAAGCATAAGTATATACTTGTAAAAAATAAATTCCTTCTGTTTTTAAGCATAGGTATATACTTGTAAAAAAATACATTGCTTTCTGTTTTTAAGCATAAGTATATACTTGTAAAAAATAAATTGTTTTCTGTTTTTAAGCATAGGTATATACTTGTAAAAATAAATTGCTTTCTGTTTTTAAGCATAGGTATATACTTGTAAACAAAATTGTTTCGGTTTTTTAAGCATGAGTATATGCTTGTAAAAAATAAATTGCTTTCTGTTTTTAAGCATAGGTATATACTTGTAAAAAATAAATTGCTTTCTGTTTTTAAGCATAGCTATATACTTGTAAAAAAAATTGTTTCGGTTTTTTAAGCATGAGTATATGCTTGTAAAAAATAAATTGTTTCGGGTTTTAAGCATAAGTATATACATGTAAAAAATAATTTGCTTTCGGTTTTTAATCATAAGTATATACTTGTAAAACAAAAATTGCTTTCTGTTTTTTTAAGCATAGGTGTATACATGTAAAACAAAAATTGCTTTCTGTTTTTTTAAGCATAGGTATATACATGTAAAACATAAATTGACTTCTGTTTTTAAGCATAAGTATATACATGTAAAACAAAAATGGCTTTCTGTTTTTTAAGCATAAGTATATACATGTAAAACATAAATTGCCTTCTGTATTTTAAGCATAAGTATATGCATGTAAAACAAAAATTGCTTTCTGTTTTTTAAGCATAAGTATATACATGTAAAACATAAATTGACTTCTGTTTTTAAGCATAAGTATATACATGTAAAACAAAAATGGCTTTCTGTTTTTTAAGCATAAGTATATACATGTAAAACATAAATTGCCTTCTGCTTTTTAAGCATAAGTATATACATGTAAAACAAAAATTGCTTTCTGTTTTTTAAGCATAAGTATATACATGTAAAACATAAATTGCCTTCTGTTTTTTAAGCGTAAGTATATACATGTAAAACATAAATTGCTTTCTGTTTTTTAAGCGTAAGTATATACATGTAAAACATAAATTGCCTTCTGTTTTTAAGCGTAAGTATATACATGTAAAACATAAATTGCCTTCTGTTTTTTAAGCGTAAGTATATACATGTAAAACATAAATTGCCTTCTGTTTTTTAAGCATAAGTATATACATGTAAAACAAAAATTGCTTTCTGTTTTTTAAGCATAAGTATATACATGTAAAACATAAATTGACTTCTGTTTTTAAGCATAAGTATATACATGTAAAACAAAAATGGCTTTCTGTTTTTTAAGCATAAGTATATACATGTAAAACATAAATTGCCTTCTGCTTTTTAAGCATAAGTATATACATGTAAAACAAAAATTGCTTTCTGTTTTTTAAGCATAAGTATATACATGTAAAACATAAATTGCCTTCTGTTTTTTAAGCGTAAGTATATACATGTAAAACATAAATTGCTTTCTGTTTTTTAAGCGTAAGTATATACATGTAAAACATAAATTGCCTTCTGTTTTTAAGCGTAAGTATATACATGTAAAACATAAATTGCCTTCTGTTTTTTAATCATAAGTATATACATGTAAAACAAAAATTGATTTCTGTTTTTTAAGCATAAGTATATACATGTAAAACATAAATTGCCTTCTGTTTTTTAAGCATAAGTATATACATGTAAAACAAAAATTGCTTTCTGTTTTTTAAGCATAAGTATATACATGTAAAACATAAATTGACTTCTGTTTTTAAGCATAAGTATATACATGTAAAACATAAATTGCCTTCTGTTTTTTAAGCGTAAGTATATACATGTAAAACATAAATTGCTTTCTGTTTTTTAAGCATAAGTATATACATGTAAAACATAATTTGCCTTCTGTTTTTAAGCATAAGGATATACTTGTAAAAAATAAATTGCTTTCTGTTTTTAAGCATAAGTATATACATGTAAAAAATAAATTGTTTTCTGTTTTTAAGCATAAGTATATACTTGTAAACAATAAATTGCTTTCTGTTTTTAAGCATAAGTGTATACTTGTAAAAAATAAATTGCTTCTGTTTTAAGCATAGGTATATTCTTGTAAAAAAATACATTGCTTTCTGTTTTTAAGCATAAGTATATACTTGTAAAAAATAAATTGTTTTCTGTTTTTAAGCATAAGTATATACTTGTAAAAAATAAATTGCTTCTGTTTTTAAGCATAAGTATATACTTGTAAAAATAAATTGTTTTCTGTTTTTAAGCATAGGTATATACTTGTAAAAATAAATTACTTTCTGTTTTTAAGCATAGGTATATACTTGTAAAAAAAAATTGTTTCGGTTTTTTAAGCATGAGTATATGCTTGTAAAAAATAAATTGCTTTTTGTTTTTAAGCATAGGTATATACTTGTAAAAAATAAATTGCTTTCTGTTTTTAAGCATAGCTATATACTTGTAAAAAAAAAATTGTTTCGGTTTTTTAAGCATGAGTATATGCTTGTAAAAAATAAATTGTTTCGGGTTTTAAGCATAAGTATATACATGTAAAAAATAATTTGCTTTCGGTTTTTAATCATAAGTATATACTTGTAAAACAGAAATTGCTTTCTGTTTTTTTAAGCATAGGTATATACATGTAAAACAAAAATTGCTTTCTATTTTTTTAAGCATAGGTATATACATGTAAAACATAAATTGACTTCTGTTTTTAAGCATAAGTATATACATGTAAAACAAAAATTGCTTTCTGTTTTTTAAGCATAAGTATATACATGTAAAATATAAATTGCCTTCTGTTTTTTAAGCATAAATATATACATGTAAAACAAAAATTGCTTTCTGTTTTTTAAGCATAGGTATATACATGTAAAACATAAATTGCCTTCTGCTTTTTAAGCATAAGTATATACATGTAAAACAAAAATTGATTTCTGTTTTTTAAGCATAAGTATATACATGTAAAACAAAAATTGCCTTCTGTTTTTTAAGCGTAAGTATATACATGTAAAACATAAATTGCTTTCTGTTTTTTAAGCATAAGTATATACATGTAAAACATAAATTGACTTCTGTTTTTAAGCATAAGTATATACATGTAAAACATAAATTGCCTTCTGTTTTTAAGCATAAGTATATACATGTAAAACATAAATTGCTTTCTGTTTTTTAAGCATAAGTATATACATGTAAAACATAAATTGCTTTCTGTTTTTTAAGCATAAGTATATACAAGTAAAACATAAATTGCTTTCTGTTTTTTAAGCATAAGTATATACATGTAAAACATAAATTGACTTCTGTTTTTAAGCATAAGTATATACATGTAAAACATAAATTGCCTTCTGTTTTTTAAGCATAAGTATATACATGTAAGATATAAATTGCCTTCTGTTTTTTAAGCATAAATATATACATGTAAAACATAAATTGCTTTCTGTTTTTTAAGCGTAAGTATATACATGTAAAACATAAATTGCCTTCTGTTTTTTAAGCGTAAGTATATACATGTAAAACAAAAATTGCTTTCTGTTTTTAAGCGTAAGTATATACATGTAAAACATACATTGCCTTCTGTTTGTTAAGCGTAAGTATATACATGTAAAACATAAATTGTCTTCTGTTTTTAAGCGTAAGTATATACATGTAAAACATAAATTGACTTCTGTTTTTTAATCATAAGTATATACATAAAAAACAAAAATTGCTTTCTGTTTTTTAAGCATACGTATATACATGTAAAACATAAATTGCCTTCTGTTTTTTAAGCGTAAGTATATACATGTAAAACATAAATTGCCTTCTGTTTTTTTAACATGAGTATATATACTTGCAACAAATAAATTGCTTTCGATTTTTAAGTATAAGTCTTTTAAAAATAACTCTTTTTCAGTTGTTTTTTTTTGCATAAGTATATACTTGTAAATATATATTGCTTTCAGTATTTTAAGTATAAGTATATACTTGTAACAGATATATAACCTGCTGTTTTTTAAGTATCTGTATATACTTGTAAAATATATCGCTTTCTGTTTTTAAAGTATTAGATTATACTTATAAAAAAATAAGTTGCTGTGTTTTTAGTATATACTTGTAAAAAATAAGTATAAACGATGTGCTTTCAATAAGTTTCAAGACTTTTTTCGCATGGGCACTTTTATTGATAATGTATACATGAAACTCTTGTCCTCTTCGAAGTAATCTCAACAACATCTGAAAGTCCCAATATGTGAGCGAGTCAATGGCCTTCGTCACAGCCTTTTTCATTGTCTTATAACGACAGCCCCTAAGATGTTCCTTGAGCTAAGGGAATAACAAAAAATAGCAAAGACCAACGTCTGAATTATAAGGATGCTGAGGAACTATTTTAATGCACATCTTGGCCAAAAAGTCTGTGACAAACATGAAGTGGTGGGGTGATACTTCTGAGCACCTTTGAGACAAACTTCGCGCAAATCTTCCGCATCTTCAATTCCTCGCGACAAATTGGGTGAATAATGTTGAACCTTGTTTGTTTCAATGGCAATTGATTCTGAAAGCAAGGGTTTTCAGATATATGTAAACATAAGAAAATTTTCTTCAAGTCATACTAAGATCTTGCATAAAATAATAGTAGAAGAAAAAAGAAAAAAAACTAATTCATTTTTACAAGTATATACTTATATACCATATATATATATATATATATATATATATATATATATATATATATATTAATTGTTTTTATATACGACTTTAACTAATAAGTATAATTACTAGTATATAGTTTATGCGTCCTTTAATTTCCAATTCATAAAATAATGTTTATTTATGCGCGGGTAAGTAGAAAAATAAATGCAAGTTAAAAAAACAACGGTGTGTTCCAGATAAAATTAGCACAAATGCTTCGAGAAAATTACTAAAAGATGTTTTACATCTAATGAATCATGATTTTAAAAACAATTTCGAGGAATTAGGTGTCTGAAAATAGTCCTTTTCTAATTGATAGCTTTAGTATCCTGAAAGCGTTGTTCGTATACAGGGACAAAAAGAATTTCACATCACGTTTTGTAAGCCGAAAAATTCGCAAGTAGGGTTTTTCCTATATAAAATTCCGCTGTAAATCTTATTTGTCGTGTTTTACTATTTTATATAGTTTTTAGCGCCTCGTATGTGTGTAAATTTCGTACATAGTTATATATATATATATATATATATATACACATATATATATATATATATAGCGTATAATATCATATTATAATATGATATCAAATAAGTATCATACGTATATTTTTATCGTACAATCAACGAACGCATTTCTAAACTCTACTAATATTATCAATATTAATATAATCAAAGGAGAACTGAAGCCCTATTTTTATTTGTTATTACCCTGGGATTTAAAAAAAAGTCTACTCGTTTCCTTGGATTGTTCTACTAACTTTTGACCACGATAAGATATTGTTTGGCACGGAGTGAATAAAGCATGAAGTTTTTGTTTTAGTTTTTGTATGAGTTGACTGGAGATTGAAACCCCTTCTAGCATTATTAAATGAGTGGGTCAACTCTAATGCTGAACATGTAATTAAAAACCATCTTGGCTGAAAATTAAAAATTAGAAAATTCTGAAATATTATTATATTCATCGTCATTAACCTTCATCCTCAAAGTGCATTCGAACCTTTATAAGCGGCGACTCGTTAGCGCTTTAAAATGGGTTGCATTGGGATTTTATTTCCTTTTTCTACAAACGTAATCTATTGCCCGTCTTGTTCTTGTTTTTCTTTTGTCCCTTCTCGTTTCCGTATGTTCTTTCTAAAAGCTGATGTATTTTGTATATTATTTTTAATAAAAGATTTCATTTCTAAACATAGTTTTATTTTCATTAATTTCTGCCTTGGATATTCGTTTTTCTTTCTTTTTTTTAACTTTTACTTTTGCCTTTCTACTTTTCATACTTCAAAACGGCTCCTATTCGTATTAGCTTCGTTCATACTACAAAACGTCCTATTTGGTTTATTTTCACAACGTTTCGATCGATGTAACATTCGACCTACTTCAGGTGTATCTTGTAAATGTAGAAATCTTTCTGTCGAAACCCGGAATCTGCTCGAAATTCCAAACCTTTTCAAAATAACACTCAAGATGAGAACAGCAGTTCAAAGAATCCTCCTTAAAATACGAATAATCAATCCTGACCACAATATTTCAGTAACAAAACGTGTCATATATCCAATTTCATCTTTTTTCTCTTTTTTTTCTCTTTTCTTTGTCATATCACTAATTCTTCTTTCTGTATTTTCTTTCTTTTTTTTCACTACGTATCAAGGTTTACAGGCTACTAGAGTTTACGATTGATTTGTTTGACAGGTAGACGTGTAATATCGGGAGCATTCATAAAAAAAGTTCGTTATAACTTATCAGAACTTGATTGTGTAAGGGTACTTAACAAGAACGCGTTTACATTAGATTTGAATAGTCAACCAATAAGCAGTTCCATGATATGATGCTCCTCAGACAAGTACTTGTAGGAAATAATTTTAGCCATGCAAGTTTCACTTATTTATATGTACAAAATGTCAGAAAAATCAATTTATTTATATTGACGATAGCTAGATGAGTTTTGTTGCGAATGTTTTACAGGGAGAGGGAATAAAGTTGAAGCTCAGTCGAGCAGCTGACAAGAGAACAACGATAAAATAAAGAAAGATTAAAAAAGACAGTTCAATGAGCAAACTTCTATGAGAGAAAATGGAGATATCGTCCACTAGATTTGAATTCGTTTTGCACTTTGCCAATGCAGAAATGATTGTTCAGACCATCACCTTCTCACATATAGCAACAGTACTCCATCTTGGAACGTATCTGACTGTTATGCACGTAGATAGATTGTGTTGAGGGTGAGATATATGTTGGCGCGATAGAAAAATCAAACCATCTTTCCAGCGACCTAGGCAACGGATTTTATTTAAGTCTTCATTTTCAGATCTTGAGTGACATCAGTTCCAGAAGCAGAAAGCTTCCTCAGCAAGAGCGCCTTTAAAATCAATTAGGGTCAGATCCTAATTACACAACATATTATATATGTCAAGGAATTCAAGACGAGGCAATGAACTATATCAATATGCATTTTTTAAATATTTCCTTATGGTATCGTACTTAATATATTAGTGGAGCCTTTTATTATTTCGATACTTATGTGCGTGTGTGTCTTACAGAATAGGTATTGCATATGTATCTAGCAGGAAAGTAAAGGCAGATGCATTTTGGAATATGAAATTATAACTACCATGATAGCAAGGTAAGTGCTGATAGACAGCTGACAAGTCGAAAATTCTAAACCAAATTTCAAGCGAATATATATTGGATGAACGCTATTCCATATATATATATATATATATATATATATATATATACATATATATATATATATATATATATATATATATATGTATATATATATATATACGTTTTATTTTTTTATTATCGTATCTTTCTGTTAAGTTACACGGCCGTTTTTTTTTGGCCGTCTGTAGCGTCCTCAGACTTTTACAGAAACGTTTCTGTAAAAGTCTGAGGACGCTACAGACGGCCAAAATAACGGTCGAGTAGCTGAAACAATAATGTAACTTAACAGAAAGATACGGTAATAAAAAAATAAAACGCATATTTGCTCTACAACAGTATTGAGCACTTCTTCAGTTTTTATTAATTACTATCTCCACTAAATATATATATATATATATATATATAGATAGATAGATAGATAGATAGATAGATATTCTTCTCGTTCAATAAACTTTAACAAATAAAGCAAATCTTTATTATATCAAGGTGGTAGATTTTCTTAAACAGAATATTTTGTGGCTAATTTTGTTCGAAAGGTTCAACTGCATACAGCGATTTAATACATTAAATTTTACTTGTCTAGTTTTAAAATCTCAAGATTTTCGAAGCCAGGAACAAGCATTAATACCTTACGAGGTTTCCTTTACTGCGGTGTTCATATGCAAGTTTACTGAAACCATTTATTAAAACTGTAGTTCTTATTTTAAAATTATCATAAATTAACTGAGGTCATCGTCATTGACAGACTCGGATAGGGGTACACATTATCGCTCATTAGTATTGAACCAGCTCCTGCTACGAAGTGTTTCGGGTGATCCACGAGGCGCAAATTCGTGTCGCACATACTTCAATGACACGGTTCTCTGTGGCAAACATGTGCTTGACATGCAGGTTCAAACAGGCATCTTGCAGAAGTTTGCTGGTAAATTATTACGTTGAGTACCCCCGTGTTGCTTACTGTCCAAATGAGTTTATTCGGGGAGGGGGTACATCTACTTCAGTGAATTAAATGCGCCCTCAGATACCAACCTGGAAATTTCTACTTTTCGGGGCGCTACATACACCTCCTAGCTTTCTTAAATGGTCATCTATCTGGTACTGGCCAGACCCATCGTTGCTTAACTTCGGTGATCTAACGAGTACTGGTGTGCCACCATGATTGTGTCGTACATTTTGAGCTGAGGTACATCCCTGTAAAACATTCACAAGAAGACCCGCTTTTTATACCACATAGAAACACAGTTATTTCATTCTGCGTGTGCCTATCTTCAAGCGAAATTTCTTTGAGCTTTCGTAGAACTGGCTTCCTGTAGAAATCTGTTCCGCTGGTCTGCTTTCTATCTAACTACACTATCGTTGAACTTAATTCAACGTAAACGTTCTTATTCAACCTTCCTCGTAAATAATCTAATTGCACCAAATTACTTCTACAAACGAGTTTTACGAAACTGCCTATATGAGTTCAATACGCATATTATACTTATCCTCATTATTGTCCTTATTTTCATTGAGTGTTCTCCGGGCTTTGATATGTGATAACTCCTTTGTAAAAAAAAAATATCGACTTTCCAATTTCGTTCTCATATAACATTTATAAACTTCCTTTTTTTTAATCGTTTGCATAAATTAAAGAAATATATCGAGAAAATATAGGCCGCATCATTACTTTCATATGTTTCTTGCGATTTTCGAGGATATCTTTCTTTTTAGAAAACAGAACTCGTTAGCAAAAACAAACGAATGGACTAATCCGCGCCTTAATACCAATAAAATGGAGATAAAACAAAGAAATTACTTCTTGGAAAATGATGAATATCGTCGAACCTTTCAGAAAAAATGATATTCTCACTTAATGAAAAATTCCCCAAATAACTTTCCAAATGCATGTGTTATGCTAAAATAACAAAATTATTTCACTTTTTTAAGCATGTAAATTTAATATAAATACAAGATTTAATTATTTATTTTAAATCCGCTGGTTTAGTTAGCTTAAAGCATTAAGTGCGACAAACGTTTTAAAAGTAATACCTTTATAATATATTTGGTTTGAATGGGTCAGAGGAGATTGCAATTTGCATTGATATAGTGACTCTACTAATGTGGTCTTAATGTAGAAACTTCATCTCTCTGTTGCAGAATATTGATGGTGTGAGATTCTAAGAAAACAACGCCTGTCATGGATGTACGTCATAAGCAGAAATGAGCCGTTGAACTTTTCCATGCAAAAAATAATTAAAAATATGAATACAGTAACATTCACCGGCGCCTGTTGAACGGTTGCGAAACCGATTCAGTTGATGTCAGTGAAGTTAAGAGATGAGTTATTTCATTTCAGAGTGGAGCCAGAACTGTGAGTATCGGGGTGCGTCACCGACGCCCATGCATAGCAACCAGCCAATAACAAAAAAAAAAAACCCTTTTCGTTTAGACTAACTCCTCTGTGGGGATCAATCGTCAGATTACAATGAATAAAATGCGTGTAGATTTGAATGTCGGTTTCAGTGCACTGGAGACGATGATGTCATTCCTTTGATCCAGCTAAGAGTGTACTAGGCTGTTCCTCGAATGCTCACTTAGGACAAAAATGACTATTGGCCGGGTATCTGTCATGACTAGGGCTATGACAACAGCATATTCTTTTCATTGTTTTAAATGTCCAGTATATATCTGGCACAGTTGGACACAATTCATCAACCGCGAACCACATCACTCTACATAAAAATATATAAGATTTCAATGGATATACACCCGACAATCAAGACAAGGAAAAGAATATGGTGTTGTCATAACCCTAGTCATGACTTATTGAATCAAAACGAAGCTAATAGTGACGGATTTCACCAACAAACAACCAGAAGTGACAAAACATGGTGTCATCATCATGAGCCTCACTCAAAATGGTAGTCGATGGAATGGTGCCACTCACGCTTCCAGCAAAGAAGTTCAAGACGTAAATATCTGGTGCAAACATTTGTGTTTCGTCTTCGGTGACAAGAAAGGCGCTTAATGTCTTGAAACTAAGATTGACAGTTTACAATGACCGTTTCGTTGAGACATCGTCAAAGGTGACGGCCAGAGTTGCCTGTGGAAGAAGGGAGAAAAAGAAAGCATTCCATTTACAACACGACAACGTCATGCAACACACTGACGCTAGCATTTACGATCAAGCCATCAAGGCTTTTGTTCATCGCTAGCAAAAGTGCACTGAAACGTCGGTTTCCAATCCGATATAAGAAGACAGGTTTATCGAATTCTATTCATATATTTATACACACACGCGCGCGCACACACACACATACACAAACACACACACACACACACACACACACACACACACACACACACATATATATATATATATATATATATATATATATATATATATACCAGCGTGGGTGCCAGGCGTTGCCCGGGTGTTTGGAGGTGTGTGTTGAGCAGAAAAAAAAGTGGTTTTAGGAAGGCAGGCTCGAACACGTACCGCGAAGGAGGAAAAAACATGAAAAAATGTGACGTCTTTGCTGTTACGACCACCGGAAAACCGGAAATGACGTAGGTTTAAATTAGGGAAAAACAATCGAAAAAAGGCGATGACTTTTGAAAATATCGGCGAAAAAAGCAACCCCTTCCTGGAGAAAAGTGCCACGTTGAGGGTGTAGAAATTAATGTTTTTAGCCAAACTTTCGGTATTTTTCGTCTGAAGAGTCAAGCATCAAGATGACACTGATCTTGTGAACCTCCGTCGCCTCTATCGAAAGTTTAAGGCAGACATGCAAACATACATACATAAATGTATATATAAAACGAGCCCAGAAAAAAGGGGTGCACGAGTAAATCAAAATAGGAGAGAGGTGGACCTACAGGTGAGGGACCCGGTCTACTACCGAATTCATCTGAGAGATGGTAAATTGGACCAGAGATGGGCTCCCTTTTACCGAATTGTACAAGAAACCGGCCCGGTGTCCTTCGTGATCTGGGACCAGGTCGGGGGCAAGGTAAAGCGAGTGCACGCCAACGATCTGAAGCCAGCCGAGCTGGAGAGCAGAGGGAGGGCGAAGGTGACGGGCCCACTGAGAGGGACAAGAAGGGCGACCCTGGCTGCACCGGAGGACATGGTGACAGGCAGCGAGTCCGAAGGAGAAGCGGTTGGGCCTCGGCCGTGTTCTCCGGACTTGGGGGGACGACGCAGAGCATTGGGCCCTCCTGAGAGGAGAAGGACCGGGGAGCACTCTGCCGTGGAATCCGACAGCGAGTCGGGCGAGTGGGATGAGGAGGACCTCGTACCTCTATCCCTGCTCCGAAGGTGGTTGCGAGAGGAACCGGAGGCCGGGGGGGACGAGGCGGCCGCTCCGGAAGCCGCAGTGGATCGGGCGGAACGCCCCATCCGGGGGGGGTCGAGGAAGACCCCTAGTCGACAAAGCAGGAGAGTCGGGAGCGGCAGTCCAAAGAAGATAGAGAGTTTTGCTTCCTTGGGTCCGACGAACGAAGATTCCCCCATCGATTGACCCTGTCACGTAGATAATTGAGTTTTTTTGTCGGAGAGAGAAGAGAAAACCTCGCAGTTAACAAGTGGCCAGTCCCTAACTAAACAGCTAACTACGGTTGTACTCGTGTTTTTTCAATTGTTTTGCATGACAAGTCTGTTTCAGGAAACCGGCCGTTGACATCCTCGCCGAGGAAACACCAGAACCGACAACCGGGGTCATTCCACCACTGGACGACGCGCGGGTGACGTAAGTGTCATATATATATTAAGCTATAATTTGCGACCCAAACCGAATAAAAAAATCTTTGAATGCCTTTATGTGAAATTTAAAATATTAAGAACAGAAATTGTCTCTAGTAATTTAGTAGAGACCACAGATGCCAAATATTTTTTTAACTTTCACCCCTATTATGACCTCTTAACATTTATTGTTTCGGGGTCAAATCAATATATTAAGTAAGAGCCATAACCAAGGAACCTATATCTATAACTGCAAGTGTTTGGGTCCAATATTGGCAGAGGAGTTTGGTAGAGTTCCCAAAGGTCAAATCGTTGAACTTTGTACCCGAACCACCAAAATTTCTGGCCGAAAACGAATTACAAAAGTTTTCCCGAATTTCACTACCCTGTATATCAAATTTCGTATCTGTAGACTAAAAGTTGACGAGGTTAATGTGTAGATAAATGTACACGGACAGACAGACAGACTAACAGACAGCCACTTTCACTTATATAGATATATAAGTATATATATATATATACATTTATATATATACATATTTATATATGTATTTATATATATTTATATATATATATTTATATATATATTGATATATATATATTTATATATATTTATATATATATTTATATATACGTATATATATTTATATATATATATATATTAATATATATATATTTATATTAATATATATATATTTATGTATATATATTTATGTATATATATATATATATATTTCTATATGCATTTATATTTATATTTATATATATATATTAATCTATACATTTATATATATATATTAATCTATATATTTATATATATATGCATATATTACATACATATATTAATAACTGATATAACATCCGACGAAATTAAAGTAATAATCTTAGTTAGAAAATCTTTAATAACTTTTGACAACAAATATTGGACCAGAAACAATACCTCTGATCATGTTAACATTTTAATGGGCTCGACAGACTCAACTCAGGTACCTGATCTTGTAGGCCTCTTACTTTTAAATGAAATTCATAATATACTCCATGAACAATTCAAATTGGAGGGTGACCTATACAGAGATGGTGCACTTTTCGTAACAAACTCCACAAACAAGCATTAAGAAAAGGCAATTAGATCCTTTTGTAAGTTCTAAAAAAATTATGGACTTACTATTAAGGTAGATCCAAATAAAAAAACAGTTAATTTCTTAGACGTAACTTTAAATCTTGAAAACTCTACTTTTGAACCATAAGCCAAACCAATCTGCACTCTATGTCCATAAGGAATAAAACCACCCTAAGTCAATATTGAAATCAATAGTTAGCAAGGCTCTTTAAGGATTTCTAAACTATCTTTTTACAAATCTATATTTAACAACGACACAAAATATTATAATTATGCCGTAAAAACTCAGGATACAAATCACAAATCAAATATCTGAATACAAACGATAAATATACAAACTGTATTGAAAATTATAATAATTGCAATAAACACACAAAAAACATAATAACCTATAATATGGCAATTTCAGTTAGTATACGAATGGCAAAAAAAAAACAATCAAAATACAATAAAAAACCAGATTAAACAACAAGCATTAGCCACTAACACAAACCAACATACGTAAGCGTAAAGCAGGCATAGGGAAATCGTATGGTTACAACCCTCCATATTCTAAAAATCCTGAGCCAAACATAGCCAGGGAATTCTTTAAAATATAAGATAAAAACTTTAAGGTCCCTCATAGATACAATAAAACCTGTCTTACTCAACTTTGCCAAACCTACATAAAAAAATGGTTCCAACAATAAAAAAAATTAATAAGATACAAAATGCAAATATAGAAACAATACCAGGCTGTAACAAGGATGGAATATTATTGCCACATCTGGGCAAGAGCTACTAGAAAGGACTTCTCCTGCCTTGAGTTCAAAATAGACTTCGTAGCCTCGTAGGAGATGTCCTTTTCTCTTCCATGTAACCTCTATCTCACAGAAGAGATGTTGCGAGTTTGTCTCTGATGTATCGTTATTTTCATGGAAGGTGTTTAACTGAGCTTCAATCTATGGTCCCCCCTCGCCAAACTTTCACAAGAAACACTCGTCTAGCTGTACACACTATCAATAATTCCCCCCACTCTTTATCTGTGCCTAAACCTAAACATAGATTCCATGAACAAAGCTTCTTTCTTAGAACTGCACGCCTGTGGAATTGTCTTCCGTTTTCCTGCTTTCCGGCTGACTACAATATGGTTGTGTTCAAGTCTAACGTAAATAAGTTCTTGATGAGCCGTTCCATATAAGTTATCAAATTTACCAAATTTTCATTTCTAATGATTACTATATTGACCAATGTCTACTGTACACTCTTTAACCCTTATCTTTGAGTGGCCTCTTGGCCTTGATAAGTGGTGATGCCTATGTAAAAAAAAACAGTAGAAGAAAAAAAATGTCCTCTACAAGGTACCTGCAAGATAAAAATGTGATTTATAACTGCACAGTGTCACAAACCCAAAATACAAATTATGTTAAGAGCAGCCATACAAATCCCTTTTTACAATCAAATTATTCCACACAGTTATTCAGTAATAACACCCCCATTAACCAATCTACCAATCAAATACAACCAACCCAATTGCATACCAATACTACTCTTAATCTACCTGACAACAAATATATTAAACAACATGTAATATACTTCGGTTCCACATCTGGAATGATTAAGCATAGCATTTCAACGCATAAACACTCTTTTAAAAATCATTCCTTGAGAAAACAGACTGCTTTATCTAAACATATATATATATATATATATATATATATATATAGTCATCCACATACAGTACTGTTTCGCTGTTTCACAGCTCATCAGTGCGGCTAGACAGGCAATATATATTTTGGGTTTGTGACACTGTGCAGTTATAAATCACATTTTTATCTTGCAGGTACCTTGTAGAGGACATTTTTTTTCTTCTACTGTTTTTTTTTACATAGGCATCACCACATATGTATATATATATATATATATATATATATATATATAGCGACTCAATGATAGAAATATCCCTTTTAATTTAAAATGGGAAATAATAGGATCTTATAAAGCGTATATGCCGGGGAACAGATTCTGTGCACTTTGTAGATATGAAGCACTTAAGATTTTAAAATATAATAAATATTGAAAAGACAAAAAAAATTTCCGGATGCATTCATAAACGTTGGTTTAGATTTGATAAATTTAAGCCACCATAAACCATACCTTAAAATGTATAATTTACTAACTATTATTATTATTATTATTATTATTATTATTATTATTATTATTATTATCTGATATTTCACCGTTATGTTCTTTTTTTTTTACAAAGGCATCACCACATTATCAAGGCCAAGAGGCCACTCAAGGATAAGGGTTAAAGAGTGTACAGTAGAAATTGGTCAATATAGTAATCATTAGTAATGAAAATTTGGTAAATTTAATAACTTATATGGAACGGCTCATCAAGAACTTATTTACTTTAGACTTGAACACAACCATATTGTAGTCAGCCGGAAAGCAGGAAAACGGAAGACAATTCCACAGGCGTGCAGTTCTAAAGAAGGAAGCTTTGTTCATGGAATCTACGTTTAGGTTTAGGCACAGATAAAGAGTGGGGGGAATTATTGATAGTGTTTACAGCTAGACGAGTGTTTCTTGTGAAAGTTTCCCCCCGACCATAGATTGAAGCTCAGTTAAACACTTTCCATGAAAATAACGATACATCAGAGAAAAACTCGCAACATCTCTTCTGTGAGATAGAGGTTGCAAGCAGGAGAAAAGGACATCTCCTACGAGGCTACGAAGTCTATTTTGAACTCTATCAAGGCAGGACAAGTCCTTTCTAGCAGCTCCTGCCCAGATGTGGCAACAGTATTCCATCCTTGGACGTACCTGGCTCTTATATAGATAGAGAATAGCATCAGCAGTGAGATATCTACTGGATCGATAGAAAGATCCCACCATTTTTCCAGCGGCCTTGGCAACAAATTTTATATACGTGTTCTATTTAAGATCAGGAGTAATGGTCAAGCCCAGAAGCTTGTCAAAACTTGAGGCCTCCTGAAGACGAGAGCCATTCATTTCAATTGAAGACAAATGTGGATTAGAATGTTGATGATGTAAAGAAAGAAGCTTGGTTTTAGATGCATTAAAAGTAACCAGCCACTCCTTTCCCCATTGTACTACGTGCTCAAGATCAGAGGAGAGAGAATTGGAGAGAACTTGGTTGTTTACTGTCTTAGATGTGGTACCATAAATGGTAGTGTCGTCAGCATAAATGTCTACAAATGATGTAAGGGTATGATTTGGAAGATCATTAATGTAGATCAGGAAAAGAGTTGGGCCCAGGATGGATCCCTGAGGGACACCGGCATTAATACTGTGAGCTTCTGATTTTTGCCCCTCAACTACTACTCTTATGAACCTATCAGAAAGAAATGATTTAATAATTGAGAAGACTTTTCCAGCTATACCATAGCTAGCGATCTTATGAAGTAAACCTTTATGCCATACCCTATCAAAGGCTTTAGATATGTCAAGAGCAATTGCCCGAGAAAGATTGCCACCGTCGAGAGATTTGCTAATCCTATGCGATATAACTGTAAGGACATCTGCTGTAGATCTAGCAGAACGGAAACCATATTGAGTGCCACTAAGAAGGTTATTTTTGTTGAGATGTTTGATTACTTCTGTATTTAACACAGATTCTAGCAACTTACTCATGACGCACAGGAGACTTATTGGCCTGTACTGAGAGGGGGATGAGCGATCACCTGAATTCTTAAATACAGGGCATACTGATGAGATTTTCCAGGGAGATGGGAAACTATTCTCCTTAAGACAACGTTTAAACAGTTTTGTAAGTATGGGCGCTAGTTCAGGTTGAAGTTTTTTGAGTACTATAATTGGAATACCATCAGGGCCAGTTGCTTTACTCGAATCAAGGTTTTTGATTAGCTTCGCAACATCACGTACAGATATACGTATATCACATAGCGTGTTTTCTGATACAGGAGGAAATATTGGGGGTTGGCGGTCTTGGTCGCAAAGGGTAGAATTAGCTGCAAAGTTCTTGACAAAGAGTTTGGCTTTGTCTGATGCTGACGAGATTACCTCAGGTCCATTGATAATAGTTGGGATTGAGCACACGCTTCTGTTCAGGATTCTGTTTGCTATTTGCCAAAACTGGTGGGAACCAAGCCGCTGCTCAGCTACTTTGGACTTAACAGATTGAGCATACAACTCTCTTGCGTTCCTTATTACTTTCTTACAATGGTTGCTGGCAGTCCTGAAAACGGCTTTAGTTTCCATACATCTATTACGTTTGAAGCAGTGGAAAAGTGATTTCTGTGCGCAATGGCAGCAGCACATTCTGGAGAGAACCATGGCTGGCTGTTAGGTTTTTGCTGAAACTTTTTAAAGGGTATGAAATGGTCAATACCTACAATTAACCATTCAGTTAGGTCTAATACTATAGAGGACACATCCTTTTTAAACATGGAATGTAGAGGTAGATCAGATATAAATGTACGGAAGCTATCCCAGTCAGCCTTAGTGTATCGATATACTGTACGATGAAGAGGTATGTCTGGGGACTTATTACATTTCATTTTTATCTTAATTGATACAACAGAGTGGTCAGAAGATCCAAGAGGCGACAGAACAGAAACTGAACATAGTTCAGGGCAAGTTGTGAGAAAAAGGTCTAGTAGGCTCGCATACTGGCCGTCATTATCGGGCACACGGGTAGGTTCCTGAACAATCTGAGTGAGGTCATAGGCAATGGAGAAATCATGACAGAACCTCCCCTCATCATCGGTCTTGTTTGAGTGGGTCAACCATTCGATGTTGTGAACATTGAAGTCTCCACATACGTGAATGTTAGCTGAAGGATAAGTAGAAAGGACTTGGTCAATTTTCTCAGATATGCTTTGAAAGATAGTAACTCCGCTGTTGTGGGGGCGATAGAGAGTAAATATAAATGCAGTAGTGTGAGCTAAAGCAACCCGGAAGCACATATAGGGTAAGTTAGGATCTTCCCTGGAGATGTCCCTCCCACATGGAAAGCTATCTTTAATATAGGCACATATTCCATGCCCATGGCGATCTTGGGGGTCAGATTTAGAAGTTAAGTTAGAGTATCCTGTAATTGCAAACTCATCTAGGGAAATAGCCTGTCCAATGCCAGTTTCACTTAAAAATAAAAGGTCTGGTTTAGTCTCCTGTAATTGGGTTTCAACCTCTGGAAGGTTAGAACGAAGACCCCTGATGTTGGAGAAGGAGACATGGTAGTAGGGGTCTACGTTGGAAGTTGGAGAACCGGGTTTAATCGTGTATTTTTTCTTGAAACTTGTCATGATGAAATTTTGGAATTTGTGGACTAGGTCGACAGATTTACTTAGAGCAGGACAGAGAGGGGAAACTAAGAGAGAAAAAGAAACGAAGAATTTTCTTTTTTTTTTTTGTAGCACATGATAAGGTAAAGCCGTAACAATTACCCACTAGTATGGCATCGAGAGGCCCCACCAGAAGCTACTGCATGGTCCAGATTCCATTCACCAAATGGCAGTACAGCAGCCCCAGTACTTTTCACCTGCTGATAGGACAACCTCCCTAGTGGTTAATCCAAGGTTCGGGTCCCTGACTATTAGGCGGATAACGTCAGCCCAGACAAAACGTTTACCTCCAGCACCCTTACTAGTGACATGGCTACAAGGATAGACATAGAAACAGAAAATTTCCACCAACTCTGCCAACTGTTCGCGCAATTTAATTTAATTATCTATTACACTTCGAATTTATATCTTAATATTTTATTAATGTAAGTCCTATAAATATTATAATTACTATTATATTTTTAAAAAATATTTTGCTGATGAGAACACCTTGTTTTGAAAAACTATATGATAAAATTATTGTCCAAGACTCAATGTGTATCACAATAAAACATCGTTTCCGAAACGATCGTACACTTTATTGATTTTGTTTGTTCTTCCTTATGTAATCGATTTTTAATTTTTAATTTAATTTTAAATTATCAATCATCTTACTTAATATTAAAATAGTTCTAGGATATACATGCCTATCGATCTTATTATATATCTACATTGCAACGAGCACTGTATTTTTTCTTATATTTTAATTGTATTAATGAATGCACTAATACACTAAAATATACTCTGATCTGTAGACTCTTGTTCTAATCCCAAAAACATCTATATATATATATATATATATATATATATATATATATTTGTATATATGTATATTTTATATATATATACATAAAGATATACTTATATATATATTTATATATATATTTATATATACATTATATATATACTAATATATATATGCATTTGTATATACTTATATATATTTATATATATTCATATATATACATTTATATGCATATATATTTATATATATATATATTTATATATATATTTATTTATCTATATTTGTATATATATATATATTCATATATATATTTATAAATAAATATATATATTTATATATATGTTGATATATATTTATATATATATATATTTATATAAATATTTATATATATATATATAAATATTTATATATATATATAATTATATATACGAGGGGCGTGCAATAAGTAATGTACCTGACCCACTTCCAGCGGAAATTTTGCATGTGCCATGATTTTTATCTCTAGGGGTTATGTGGCAAATTACAGGTCTGAACTAATTGGGATGTCTGTTTTATAGCTGTTTGAACTGAGTCAGTTGTGAAATGGAGCCTGTTCAATATCGAGTAGTGATCCGGTTTTGTAATTTAAAGGACGCACACCACATGAGACTTTTCATGAAATGAAAGAAACTTATAGTGATAATGCCCCATCATATGACCTTGTAACAAGCTGGCAGCGTGAATTCAAACATAGCCGGAAGTCTGTGGAAACAGCTCCCAGACCTGGTCGCCCCCCTTCTGCCATTGATGAGGCATCTGTCCGTCAAGTTAAGGCTGCTATTTTGGAAGATCGGCGTATTACTATTCGCCAAATAGCCCAAGATGTCAAGATTAGTACAGGGTATGTGGAAACTATCATTCATGACCATTTGCATATGCATAAGGTGTCTGCCAGGTAGATTCCCAGTTTTCTCACACCATTCCAGAAGCGAAAACGCGTCGAGTGCTCCAGGATGAATTTGGAGATGTGCCTAGAAGATGAATCAAAGTTTTTCAAAAGACTGATTACACAGGATGAAACTTGGGTCGATCATTATGATCTAGAGAGCAATGCCCAGTCAATGCAGTGGAAACACTTGAACTCACCACCTCCGAATAAGGCAAGAGTGCAGCCCTCCACTGGCAAGGTCATGCTCACAGTCTTCTGGGACCAGGACGGAGTAGTGATGGCAGATTTCCTGGCAAAGGGTACCACAATTACAGGAGCCTATTATTCTTCACTTTTGAGGAAATTTAGGGAAGCTATCAAAATCAAAAGGCGGGGCAAGATCAGCAAAGGTACACTTCTCCTGCAGAACAACGCTCCGGTCCACAACTCGCATATCGCCAGATCAGAAGCACGGGCGTGTGGTTATGAAATCCTCCCCCATCATCCCTACTCTCCTGACCTTGTACCCTCTGACTTTCACCTCTTCCCAGCCATGAAGTTGTTTTTGAAGGAAAGCATTTCCCAGATGATGCAGCCTTGATTTCTGAAGTAACGTCGTAAGTGGAGGACCAATCTGGGGTGTTCTACAAAAATGGTCTCCAGAGCTGCATAAAACGATGGGAGAAATGCGTAACTCTGGATATTTCCATATGTAGAGACTAATAACTCTGCCAAGTTTCATTGCTCTACTCTTATGGGAAGTGGGTCAGGGGCATTACTTACTGCACGCCCCTCGTATA
>NC_136501.1:61667317-61669817 GCF_053919585.1 Euprymna scolopes
GAAGAAAAATGAAGAATACAGATACGTCGGTCTTATTTAATAAAATAAAAAAAAAATAATTAATCGATAAAGTGGCATGCTAAATAAAGAATATAAATAATTAAAAAAAATAACACCTGTGAAACACAATCTTGCGATTATCGAGAAATAAGTTAATTAAACGCGTCTTTTACCATGTGTTCGTATTTCTAAACCCTTTTCACTTCTTTCCTTTCTTTTGTAATGATTTCCATTTTTAATTTTGGTTTCGGGTTCGATTCTAGCTGATGCACTCAGTTTTTGTTTTGTTTTGTTTTTACGTTTTATATTATGGGTATATATTGGGTAAAATATAATATGGAATAATCGATAAAGAATTGACCCTATTATAATAAATACGAAAATGCTTCAATAACCCTATTATAATAAATACGAAAATGCTTCAATTGACCCTATTATAATAAATACGAAAATGCTTCAATTGACCTTATTATAATAAATACGAAAATGCTTCAACTGCCCCGATTATAATAAATACGAAAATGCTTCAATTGACCCTATTATAATAAATACGAAAATGCTTCAATTAACATATCATATTTAATTGTAGTGTACGACCGAGCAACGCTGGGCGCTCCTGCTAGTAATAATAATAAATCACAATAAAAACACGTCAGTACTTATAAAATATTGAGGCACATGCAACAGAATCGCCTTCAAAGAAAAAATTATTTGATTTACGTTTTCTCAGCCAATATTAGTAAGAATTATCGAATTGAATTTTAATTAAAAGTAAATAAAAAAAAATGTTTCCGTTAGTCTGTTATTCATTACTAGCATGGGTGCCCGGCGTTGACCGGGTGTTTGGAGGTGTATGTTGAGCAAAAAAAAGAAAGTGGTAGTAAGAAGGCAGGCTCGAACCTGTACCGCGAAGGAGGAAAAGAACGGGGGAAAAACCCTGACGTCTTTGCTCTTACGATCACCCCCCAAACCGGAAGTGATGTAGGTTTAAATAAAGGCTAGACAATCGAAAGGAGAGAATGCCTTTCGAAAATATCGGCGAAAAAAGTGACCTCCCCCCCACACACTGTAGAAAAGTGCCTAATTGAAGGTGAAGATTTTTTATGCGTTTAGCCAATTTTTCGATATTTGTCGTCTGAAAGGTCGAAGTTCAAAATAATACTGATCTTGTAAAAATCCGTCACATCTGTCGAAAATTTTATGCATACGTGCAAGCATACATACATAGATTTATATATTGTTAGCTCAAAATTTCGACCCAAACCGATTAAAAGCTTGTCCTATCTCTGAATATCCTTTATGTCAAATTTCAAATGTTTAGACCAGAAATTGTCTGAATATTTTGGTAAAGACCGTAGAGGTCGAGTTTTAAAAAAAAACTTTGACCCCCATTATGATCCCTTAACATTTATTGTTTGGGACTCAAATCCAGTTATTAAGTTAGATCCATGTCGTAGGAACCTATATCTAAAATTTCAAGTGTTTGACACAAAATAAGCGGAGGAGTTTGGTAGAGTTCTCAAAGGTCAAATCGTTGAACTTTGTACCCCTTACCAGCCAAATTTCTGGCCGAAAACCGATTACAAAGATTTTTCCAAATATCACTCCCCTGTATACTAAATTTCGAGTCTATAGACTGAAAATTGACAGAGTTGATGTGTAGGGCAATGTACACAGACAGACACACAGATACACAGACACTTTCACTTTTACAGATATATAGATTATCTTGTTAGTTAGTTACTTTCTTTTGCTTTACAGATATTTCTGCTATTATAAATCGCGTTTCGGCAAACTACGCTATAACATGAATACGCTATACCAAGAGATGTTTAGGAATAAGGAATGGCATTACCAGCAGGATCGAGCGCTTCCCCGCCATCATTATGACGTAGGGGTATACTTTGATAGTCACTTGAGTAACAGATAGTCACGACGAAGTGGAAGTATCGAGTATTGTCCACACTCACCGGATTTTACCCCCTCCCATGGATGTTTCTCTTTTTTAGGGGCGGATGGGGTAGGTTGCGGCATGTTAAACACAGGATGCACACCACAAAACGAGCTGAAATGAATGAGTATAAAGCAACAATTGAAAGAATATGTTTCAACATTATAATTGAACTGATTAGGAACGTTTTCAATTCAATCGATAAACGTTGTCAGCTGTTCATGGATCACAATGGCCAATAATTTAAACACTTGTGATAATTAGCAGGTTTCCATATTTGTTCAGAGTATTTTGATGTATGGAAATTGTCTTTCTTTTAATAAATGTTGGTTTTATGGTCATTTAATGAATGCATACATTTTATTTATGTATGCTTATTTAAGTACTCATGCCAAAGAGTTTTACTGTTAATTTGAAAAGTGGAAATCGCAGATTTAATTAAATCATATACTAGCAGGATTTTCACTTTTGATCATAGTTGTGTAAGCAAGAACACATCCGGGCTTCAGAACTACTATATAAGCTTATCCAAATGTTTACACGTAAAGC
>NC_136501.1:61674817-61697317 GCF_053919585.1 Euprymna scolopes
TATTAACTTTACTTGATCCCTAAACAATAAATGTTAAGAGGTCATAATAGGGGTCAAAGTTTTAAAAAATTGACCGTTTTTTTTTTTCTCAGCATTAACCTCAAAACACCTGGGCAACGCCGGGCACCGATTGCTAGTATATATATATATATATATATAAAATCTTTGAAGAAACTGTTGACAGCTTGGAACTCATCATTAACAGGGATAGTATGTTAGTTGTTCTATTTTTATGACAGCATCCTCATAGGAATTACATTATCATTTCGTGGTTAGTTTATGTATTTTTCTCTCATGACACCCTCCTCACAGGCAAGTGAAAATATGCGCCCGGCGTAACAAACGTTTACTAGTGTTTATAATAATACTTAAATTCATATTTCAATATTTATTATTATTTAATGTGTGTTTATATTAAAGTGTTATTATTTCACTGAGTCATACATATGTTATAAATAAAACAGAAATATCCAAGTCCAGACACTTGAAGTATTCCATCGTCGAGAACGTAGTTATATTCAAGCCGCACATGAAAGCAATACGAACAATTATTCGGATCATCTTTTTTGAGTTGAGGATATGCTTTTTATTAAGTTCTCTTTGATTTTATAAATAAAATATTTGAAAATTCCCCGCTTTGTTTTTTTTTTTATGAAAAAAATAATATGTAAAAATTGAATGGTTTTATCGGCCGTTGTTCTTTTGTGCGAGATCCACTTATTTCAATTCAACGTCATCAACAATTAAGCCCTTCTACAAAGGAATAGTGTTCCGTAAAGCGTAGTGTGTGTTCTTCTTTATTTTTCAGATAAACAAACGCATGTATGTTTGAAGCTAAAGTGTGTTTTTTTTAACAAGATTGGATCGTTTTGAAAATAGCGCAAAACATGATTGTTTATCCATTTAGATACGAGTGGATGTAAAACCGATTACAATACGTACATTATATATATATATATATATATATATATATATATATATATATATATATATATTAAGTAGTAGCGTTCGTATGTGTGTGTGTGTCTGTGTGTACAACTCCCAATGACCAAAGAAATATAAAGGCTATATGTGTGTACACCTCTCCTGGTCAAGAAATATTACCACCCATGTTACGATGCTTCTGTCACCGGAGACATTATAGTGGATATGTAATTTCATTATATAGCATTCTTCAAACCACATTTACATATCACATTAAATTAAATCTATTTAAATAATTACCTCGATGGCATTACTTATTCAACATAATAGCGTTGTTTCAACTGTACTTATTAAAAAATGTTTAATTATTTAGTTTATTTAAATTTCAAGTTATATTTGATTTAACTGAGTTTATCTGACATCTGAAACCGTTTTATTTTCAAACTAAAAACCAGAAAACCAAAAGGGGTAATAATTGTGATATTTTAATTGAAAATTATTTTAAACGGAGCACATTATTACATATTTGTTTTCATTTCGAAATATTAATCTAAGCTGAATTATTATTTTTATTTTTAATTCGGAGGAAATTTTTTTCGCTTATTCTTAATTGTTAAGTTACCTTTTTTTATCTTTTAGAGAAAAATGATTAAAACAAATGTCCTCATTTACTTACATTCTCACGAGGGCAGAGTTAGTCAGAGACACATGTGGGCAAAATCCATAATCCGCTGTTGTTTTTGTTTTTTGTTTATAAAATTTAATCGGTGTTGCCCAGGAGTTATTATAATAATTATACTATAGCAACTGTGTTTAATTTTCTGCCGAACAGATTTTATTTATGATTTATTTAATATCTTAAATTAAAAATGGTATTTTTTACGACGTGACTCGGTGTCGTTTACCTCTAGAAAAAATATTGTCAATGTCAAGTGTCTTTCCAACTCCTCAAAAAACCTGAAAATGACCACTTTTAATGGTTTTTGATGGTGCTGAAAACGAATATCACATTTAAATTTTGGGCAGATAAGTAGTTTTCATGATATGAAAAATTACTTTTTAAAAAAAGTGGGCGATCACTTTTCTATATAAATTTAACGTAAAATGGACACCCACTTTCTAACCACCTAATAATTTCTCCATATCATAAAAAAAATTTAACTGTGATATTCAAACAGTTAATAAAATATGTTAAAAATACTTTGAAATGAGTTAAAAACATATTAAATCTGAAAAGGAAACACTATATAAATGGATAGTCCTAGTCCTTAGGACTATCCATTTATCTAGTGTTTCCTTTTCAGATTATATATATTTTTAACTTATTTCAAAGTGTTTTTTAACATATTTTATTAACTCTTTGCTCATATATATATATATATATATATATATATATATATATATATATATATATATATATATATATTTATATAAGTATATGGAAGAAGTAATTCACTATATTCCTAGTTCCATGACTTTGTTCATCGCTAGCATTCTTCCTTTCAATTAGTAGAATTTCAGTAAATTTTACAGATCCATTTTTTGGTTAAATCTGTTTGTGTTAGTGTTAAATAGTTGCTGCGTATATTCATAAAAGCAGAAATACTTATAAAAAGAAAGAATGATGACTATATTATTTCGAAAAAAAAAACACACAAAATAGCTACACATCGTGCCTTTATCATATGTGCAAAATCATAATCATTGTAATTAGTACAAGGTTATAAACATGCACACACACATACATACACACGCACACACACACACACACACGCACACATATATATGTATATATATACATATATATATATATAACTATTTAATTTACTCCCATTAGATTAATATATTAAAGTATAGATTTATGAGTAAACTTCAAGTATTTACTTCAAAAGTGCTCAATACGTAGGTAGAGCTAGTTAGTAAGTTATAAAATGTATATGGCGATTAAGCTACACTGAATATTCCGCGTTTCATCACCTTTAGGATTCTTCAGGCTTATGCACGTATTCGCGCATAAGCCTGAAGAATCCTAAAGTGAATGAAACGCGGAATATTCAGTGTGGCTCAATCGCCATATACATTTTATAACTTAGTATATATATATATATATATATATATATATATATATATATATATATATATATATATATATATGTGTGTGTGTGTGTGTGTGTGTGTGTGTGTGTATGTATGTATGATTTCTACTCTTATATAAAAGTAACTTTCTGTGTGTGTGAGTTTTTTCCTCATAGGTTCCTAAACAGCGAACCCTATCTTTTGCAAATTTCGCCTAAAGCTAATTTATATATCTGGCAGTTTTCTTAGATATGTTTTGTGCAGGAATGAATACGATAAGTATCGAAAATCGAAAAAATAGATAAAAAAGAAGAATTTTTACAGAGGGAATATTATGCCTTACATCGAAAAACAGATTTAATGACATTTCAGCAAATCATTTTTTCTGTAAAAAAAGCAGATTTATTACAATCTGGTAATATAGCTCAGTTTTATAGCATTCGAATGCCGGTCGAGTGGCCCCTTGTTCAAGCTAGGGTGTACCTTACTATTTTTTAATTGTTTTCTTATTAATGCTTTTAATTTACGGTAAAAAAAAAGAGGAGCCAGTGAAAATCGCCGCTTAATCTTTCAGTCGTTTGCATATTTTAAAACTAAAATTTAATGAGAAGGGACTTTTCCTGGACATTCATCGTCAAGCCTAAATATCAGCTGACGTGATACAGCAAACAAACACAGACGGAATTTTATGTACGACATTATGATTATTATGTTTTTAATTTCTATTTGCTAACGAATTAGTCCACCGGCTAAATCATGCTTCGTAATATATAAAAATCAATAGAGGCTTGATTCTATAATAATACATACGCAAACTGCATCAATTAAAATATCATGTTTAAGCGTATTGTACGATCGGACAACGCGGGGTTGTCAGCTAGTTATATTATAAAGTAACTAGTGGAGGTACCCGGTCTTGCCCAGGTGTTGTGAGGTGGCGGGAGGGGGGGGTAAATAAAAACAAAATGCAAAATAAAGAATAAGCGAACATAAAAATGGAATAAATAACCCTGTTTTAATATTGAAACTTTAAAAATCGAAAAAAAATATATAACTGGCATCTCGGCTCAAACGTGCAATCTTAACATAACGACGCTCTACTATAACGACTGGTATATGAACGCGTGAGCGAAATTAAGATTTTTTTAATTTAAAATAATTCAAGAAATAACTTTTTTGCACATGCGTGTTTGGCTAAATTGTCATGAAGGAACGATTTTTTTCTACCCCTCCCTGTAGAAAAATACCTAGTTAAGGATGAATGAATTAATGTTTTAAGCCAATTTTTCGATATGTGTTGTTCGAATGGGTTGCGCTTCAAAACGATACCAATCTCGTAAAAATCCGTCCCCCCTGTCGAAAGTTGTAGGCATACATACATACATGCATACATACATACACACATACATTTAAACAGGCAGTAGAGATTTCTATAATAGATGACTATGTTATTGTATGATAACTGGGCTTTAAAAGAACTCTGAGGGATATAATTATGTTGTGTCTATGCATTTCCTATTTTAGAGCGATCATTTTGCTTTTGCAGAGGGACCCGTATCGTATATTAGCCTATAAATGAAAATTAAGTGTTTACTGGATGATTACGAGATTCAAAATTTATGTAAAAAAATTAAATGTATCCCAATAACACGCGACGTACGCTTTACTCTGGCTACGAGGGGCTGATCCATCATAGTTAATAGCGCAAGAAAAATAAGAACAAAAAAACAAAACAATATTTTGCTTGAAAAAAGGTGTCTAACATCGAAAGTATCAAAAATAATGATTTAAATGATTTTATAAGCTATTTCATAACATTACTCGGTGTAATAATATTTACAAATAAAACTTACAGAGTAACATATGTATACCTATATAAATATATATATATATATATGCATATATTTACATATAGATACATACGTATACATATATATGTATATATATACACATATATATACATATATATATACATATATACATACATATATACATATATATATAGTGTGTATCTTTTTCTGAAAAAAAATGTATATAAATATTGGATCCTCCCTCTCCCCACACTTTGCACTCACAGCTTCAAGGCATTCACCGCTGCTACTATATTTAAAAAAAAAAAAACAATTTTAGACCTCCTCGAAATAATATGCACAGCCCTCCTGACGATGTCTTGTTTGGCTGATAAAAAGCGACACCGCGGTAACCTTCGAACTACACATGGAACTTATGTTTATTCTTTTGGTCTATGCATTAAAAAGGGTCATCAGAAAAAAATGTAAAAAATGAAAAAGGTCTAATGTACCAGAGGTTTTCTGTTGTCTTCAATAAAGTTTGTTTAAATGAAAGAATGTTGCCTTAATACACACAATTAATATATATATATATATATATATATATATATATATATATATATATATATATATATATAAATTTGTGTATAGAAGTATATGTTCTTTACGTTATTCTTATTTTAATAATGAAATTTAATTTGGCAAACATCTGATTGTAGTTTATAATATATATATATATATATATATATATATATGTGTGTGTGTGTGTGTGTGTGTGTGTGTGTGTGTGTTTGTGTGTGTTTGTATATAGTTTTAAATAAAATACTAGGCGGAAGTTTCTCGAGAGCTCTTTCGGCTATCATCTCTTCAGGAGTAAATCGATAATAATATTGTATATCAGTTTAGATGGCAGTGCGATGCTGGTTATGTTGTTGTTATCCTTGCACCTTTTGACTCGTATAAACCAGCATGTTCCATCGAAGATCAGACAAGGGAGGATGGGGTTCGGTGGTCTCCATCCTTCTGCAGCCTTGGACTCTGCTATTGGCCAGCATTTGGTTGACAACCCGTGCTGTGCCGATAGATATAAAATAGATTGGTTCGAGGTGCTACATAGACCGGACTCCAAAAACCATTTAAAGATTTTGGAGGCCGTCTCTATCGCGGTGCGTCAACCTTCTTTGGATCCGGCAAAAAGAAACATCAAACGCATTGTTTCTCTTTGGGGAACTTTGAATTTTTTCTCCCGCTTTTTTTTTCTCCCTCGTTGTGCCAACATTTTTAATCGTTTTTAAACGTAAATGAATTTAATTAATGTCCCCGTACGTTGGCACATTAAATATGTTCCCCAATAGAACTCTTTATTTTCGTTACAATATTATTTAGATTGCTATCGATTTACTCCTGACGAGATGATAGCCGAAAGAGCTCTCGAGAAACTTCCGCCTAGTATTTTATTTAAAACTATATACAAATTCTGTACCTCTAAACATTTATTTATATATATATATATATATATATATATATATATATATATATATATATATATATATATATATATTACATTCTACACTTTGCTTCATCAGGCTTATGGTCCCAAATCCTCTTCAACTACACCACTCCTGGCGAAGGAAAGGAAACCCTTGCTGAAAACCTCAGATGAAATTATGCATCGATAACATGAACACTTTCATGATCTTTTTCATAACCCATCCAATTTGTATGTTGCTGCAATAGAAAGTATCCCTCGATGTTCCTTTTTTCCGGAACTTGATGGTGAACCGACTCTTGTGGACACAGTTGACTGCATAAAAAAGATAAACTCGAACAAAGCCCTTGGGCTGGATGGTATCCTTGTTAAACTGGTGATACATGGTGGTATCAATGTACATTGTGTGGTCCACTCTTTGATACTGTCAGTATGGCAGGGTGGCCCGGTTGCCCAAGATTAGGTAGATGCAATCTAGGTTATGTTGTACAAAGAAAAGAGTACAAGGTCTGATTGTGGAAATTATCGAGGTATATCGCTGCTGAATCCGCTTGGAACGTATTTGCACGGTTCTTGCTAAACGGATTGGAAAAGTTTATATATCCTTATATCCTTCCGGAATCCCAGTCTGGTTTAAGAGGTGGTCGAGGAACTGGGAATACGGTGTTTTCTGCGAGACAGCTCTTGGGAAAATGTTTTAAACAGCGTATGCCTCTTTGCCAGGTGTTTGCGGACTTAACCAAGGCGTTAGACACAGTTAACCTTGAAGCTCTCTGGAAAGTGCTGGAAAAATTTGGCTGTACACCTGCTTTTAAAGACAAGTTCAAGCAACTTCATCGTAGTATGAAAGGTCGTGTCAACTTCAATGGTCGGCTTTCAGAAAAATTCCCCATTAATGAAGGTGTGAGGCAGGGTGATATAGCTGCACCAACATTGTCTTCGCTCTATCTGACTGCTGTGCTCTGGTGTGGTTTCCACGATTGTGATATGGGTGTTTATATTAGATTCCGAACCACTGGAAATATGTTCAACCTCAGAAGATTCCAAGCCAAAACACTTGTTAGTGATGGACTTGTTAGGGAACTGTTGTATGCTGATGATGCTGACCTGGTAACACACTCCCCAGTAGATATGCAAATAGTGATGGATCTCTTTACAAATGCTTGTACCTGCTTCGGACTGACAGTTAGTATTAAAAAACTAAAGTCATGTACACTCCCGCTCGCAATGATCTGTATGTAGAACCTGATATCTTCGTCTGTGGAAAGCCTCTTGAAGTCGTAAAATGTTGTCTACCTTGGGAGTACCTTATCAAATGATGGCACTCTTGATGCGGAAATAAGACAGAGAATCAGCAAGGCATCTGATGTTTTTCGAAGGTTACAAGATAGAGTCTGGTCTGACGGTGATCTAACTCTGACAACTAAAATTGCAGTATATCAAGCATGTGTAGTACAATCTTTACTCGACGCATCTGAAACTTGGACCTTGTACCGGTCACATATAGGATTGTTCGAGAGGTTCTATCAGCACTGCCTTAGATACATTCTTGGTTTAAAGTGGTATAGCTTTGTCTCTGATACATATGTCTTAAAAAAGGCCCAAAAAAACAGTATTGCTACCATTGTTATTAAGAACCAGATGCGTTGAGCGGGTCATCCCATCCGGCTTGAAAACTATCGACTCCCAAAAGAGTTGTTCTATGATGAGCTCTTTCTTGGGAAAAGACCCCAGCACAAGCCCAAAAACTTTTTCGTGATAGCATCAAGGAGAGTCTGGTGAGCTTTCATATTCCTGTTGACAGTTGGGAGTCCCTAACGTATGATCGCAAGCAGTGGAAGACACTGATATATAGGGGCTCAGAACACTTTGAAGCAGCCAAAGTAGACCGAGCGAAGCTTAAGAGAGCGTGTAGGAAATGCCAAACCTTGCCGCCCAACCATGGAGATCTCTGGATCTGTAAGGTGTGTGATCGGGCTCTGTTGTCTAAGGCAGGTTTTTGTTAATCACATGAAAGCCCACGATAATACAGGTTCCGCTGCTGTTAGTTTCATACAAATCAGTGAACGTTTTCAGTGTCATGTCTGCCGGAGGGTGTGCAAGTCGCTGGCAGGGCTAAAAAAAGTCATCTCCGGGGACATGGACTTTTATTTACTGAGGGAGTGGTTCTCGTCTGAAAATACGTTGCAATCATCATATACACACACACACACACACACATATATATATATATACATATATATATATATATATGTGTGTGTGTGTGTGTGTGTGTGTGTGTGTGTGTGTACGTTATTAGGTATTCATATATATATAAAGAGAGAGAAAGAGGCAAGGAAACACAGATAGAAAGAAAAGGAGAAATGCATAGTAGAGAGAGATAGCCACGCTGACAGCGACCCTAAGGCAGTAAACGCGATATCGATGATAATTCTACACGATTCAATGCGAATGACAATGTGAACTATAAGTAAAACTTTTATAAGAATGCGACAAAGAAAAATATGAAAATATATCAAACTTAAAATTCTTCGAGTGATATCTTTGAAATAATAGAAAGGAAAAAATAAAGAAAATCAAAATAAGTAATAAAAAAGACTTAAATCGGCTTAAGATAAACGTCTTCTATATTTCAGGAAATAGAGAGCAAAATAAAATTTAAAAATTCCCGGCGAATAACGCGAGGGTATTTCACCGTGAAAAATTGAAAAGAAGCGAGAAATAACAGAAAATCAGAAACCGTCGAACTGCGTAATTCTCAACCGTTATTTTTTCTGCTATCAATAGAGTCATTGTTCATTTACGCATGTCGTCGTGTAAGTAGTTAGGATTAGGGTTCAAAGCGGTTTCTGTTTTATGTTCGAGTGAGAATTTTATTTTTAATTCAAACTCTGAATAACGCGAAAAGTTTGGCGTTAATGTACTTTGTAAAAGAATTGTTAGTTGTATTTTAGAGGAAATGTTTTTAGTGGTAATTTATTTTATAGGTAAATTGTTTTAATTTTATTTCATTCTATTATTATTATTATTATTATTATTATTATTATTATTATTATTATTATTATTATAATTATTAGTATTATTATTAGTATTATTATTATTTCGTTGTTATTGTTATTGTTGGTGTTATTATTATTATTATTATATTATTGTTGTTGTTGTTGTTATTGCTGTTATTATTATTATGATGGTTGTTATTGCTGTTATTATTATTATTGTTGTTGTTGATGTTATTATTATTATTATTATTATTATTATTATTATTATTATTGTCGTTGTTATTGTTATTGTTATTGTTGGTGTTATTATTATTATCATTATTGTTATTGCTGTTGTTATTATTATTGTTGTTGTTGTTGTTATTATTATTGTTGTTGTTGTTATTATTATTATTGTCGTTGTTATTGTTATTGTTGTTTTTATTATTATTATTATTATCATTATTATTATTACTATTGTTGTTGTTGTTGTTGCGTCGTCGTCGTCGCCTGAATATTAATACGAAAGCGCGTGTGTTCTTTTTGTGTGTCACGCTTACATCCGGATGGTTTACTTGTTATGTTCTTCTGTTTCTTGTCATAAATAATTTTACCAAGAATTTTCCATAAGTTTCGGTTTCGGTTTCGATTATAACTGATGGCACTTAAAGCATCTATTTTTTTTATATATAAATAATTTTAGCTAAGATTCTTCATAAGTTTTGGTTGCGATTTCGATTATGGCTGAAGGAACTCAGGTTATATGTATTTATATGCATATATTTTTTTCACAAGCGTATTTTACGACCGCGCTTTACCGGGCGTTCGTGCTAGCTTAGATAAATACTTCTGCAGTTTTAACAAAAAAGCTACAATAATATCCGAGCGTCTCCATTTTGACTGAACATCTACAGAATGCCAACATCAATATATTACATATGAATGAGTCCCCTGTGGAATTTACACAGATTCCGTTAGTACATTATTATTATTATTATTATTATTATTATTATTATTATTATTATTTTTTATTTTTTTATTATTATCAATATTATTATTATTATTATTTTATTATTATTATTTTTATTATTATCAATATTATTATTACTATAACTTTTATTGTTATCAATATTATTATTATTATTATTATTAGTAGTAGTAGTAGTAGTAGTAGTAGTAGTAGTAGTAGTATTATTAGTAGTAGTAGTAGTGTCATTATAATTTTTATAACTATATCATCATTACTAGCCTGAGTGTCTGCCCTTCTCCGGGTGTCTGGAGGTGTGTGTTGAGCAAAAAAAAAAAAAAAAAACGTGAGAGTAAGCAGGCAGGCTCGAACCTGTACTTCGAAGGAGGAAAAGAACGTGAAAAATAAGTGACATCTTTGCCGTTGCGTCCATCTCCAAACCGAAATGGCTTAAATTAAGGCTAGTTAATCGAAAAGTATGGATGACTTTCGAAAATATCGGCGAAAAAAGTGAACCCTCCCTGTAGAAAAGTGCCAGTTGAGAGTGAAGGAATTAATGTTTTTAGCCAATTTTTCGATATTTCTCGTCCGAAAGGTGGACCTTCAAAACGATACCAACTTCGTGAAAATCCATCGTCTCTGTTGAAAGTTTTAGGCAAACATACATACAAACGTACATGCATTTAAACAGACAGGTGAGATTTATATAATAGATTATGATTCTTCATTTTCTTCTTTTTCTTCTTTCGCACAGGAGCTTTCACACAGGCCATAAATGATCTTTCCTTGAAAACAACCTGGGGTGTACGCTGGAAGCTGAGTGACAACAAGTATCCCCAGATTTCCAGTACTCTTCAACTCTTTCGATAACATTTGCAAATGAATTTGCATTATCGGAACAACCACTTACCATTGATTTCTCGCTAGCAGAGGTCATTGGTCTCCACTTGAGTTTGAGTTGCAATAAGCATCCACATTGCCACTCAAAATCTAGTTGAGACCAAGTGTTTCTGCTAGCGAGAAATCAATGATAAGCGGCTGTTGTGATAATGCAAATTCATTTGCGAATGTTATCGAAAGCCGGTGAAATTTTACTGTCATTGATCTGCATATTTTTTTATTATTATTTATTAGCCTGGTAGGAGTGCGTCTTGTATTTCCCGGTTACGCTTAAATATTTTTAATTCATGTATATTGTTGATATATATATATATATATATATATATATATATATATATATATATATATATATATATATATATATGAGAAAGAAATTAAAACTGTAAGCTGAACTTTACAATCAAAATTCATTGGTCGACTGAATGCTCCAAAAATAATTTACAAATGCCTTATTCCGCAGAGTTTCAAAAAATGCTATTTTTGTTATTCTTCTCATCAGAGGGGATAAAGAAATCAACAAATTATGTGATTAGAAGAATAGCAAGAATAGCATTCTTTGAAACTCCGTGGAATAAGGACTTTGTAAATTGGTTTTTGGAGTATTCAGTCGAAGAATAAATTTGGATTGTAAAGTTCAACTTACAGTTTTAATTTTCTTTCTCTTATAATAAGCTCTACTCTCTGTTGCGTATTGTGCTTTTTTTTAAATTCAGTTTGGATGAAATTTTCTATATATAAATACTGTTATTTATATTAGTTCGAAGTTTACCATTGCGTATGTCAGGTAAACACTATATCCCTTTGTTTTCATTAATATATATATATGTATATATATATATATATGTATATACACGCATACACACACACACACACACACACACACACATATATATATATATATATTGTTTTAACAAAATCAAGGTATCAAGGAGTAGACTGATAGCAACAAATAGTGTATTTCATCGTTAGTTACAATTGTTTCAAGACTATTCGTACAAATTCAAACATTATGTCGTTTGAAAATTTTCACAAGAACAGCCTTCCCTCAAACGTATTGAATAAAAAAACACTTTAACAATGAGCAGTATGTAATCCATTTTCCTTATAAGGAAAAACATAGGGGAAAAATATTTTTTATTTTTCTTCTCATGAAAAAAGAAATAGAAATCGTAAAAATTAATAAAATTGATAAAAAAAATTATTTGAAATATACTAGAATATTTCTGGAGAAAAAAACTGTATGAGTTTTAAGTAATTGAAGATATAACCGCATTTAAAGCGACATATTAAATTGTTTCTATTTATAGCTGACTTAATTAATTTTTAATTCATAAAATAGAGGCAATTTTTTTTTAAACTGTAGGGAATATCATTCGTGGAATATTATTAATAACGGTTTATTAAATCAGACTAAATTTACAGGTCGTAAAACTTCATAGCTGAACAAATGGGAAATAAGACCTGCTATGTACCTCGTTCAATTTCATAGGAATATGAGTAAACAAACTCACTGAAAAGTAACATAATATTAAAAAAATACAGAGGGACCTATGGAAATTCCACAGGGGACTCATTCATATGTAATACATTGATGTTGGTATTCCGTAGATGTTCAGTGTAAACTGAGACGCTCTGATATTATTGCAGCTCTTTTGTTAAAATTGCAAAAGTATTTATATGAGCTAGCAGGGACGCTCGGCGTAGCCCGATCGTAAAGTACGCTTAAATATGATATTTTAATTCTTGCAGATTTCCTATATATTATTATAGAGTTAAAGTTCTATCGATTTCAATATATCATAAAGTTGTTATTTTAAAAATAAAAAATACATCCATGTGATTTGAATGCATTAGCTTGAGTCTAAACCGAAACCAAAACTTATGAAAAAAAGATATGTATATAACTTGAGTTCCTTTAGCTATAATCGAAACCGAAACCAAAACTTATGAATAATTTCGGATAAAATTATTTATAAAAAAAAATAGATTACTGGAGTGTCGTCAGCTATAATTGAAAGTGAAACCCAAACTTATGAAGAATTTTTGGTAAAATTATTTATTTAAAAAAATAGATTACTGGAGTGTCGTCAGCTATAATTGAAACTGAAACCCAAACTTATGAAGAATTCTTGGTAAAATTATTTATAAAAAAAAGATGACTAAGGTGGCATTAGCTATAATCGAAATCAAAATTAAAACTTATGAAGAATGTTTCTGTAAAATTATTTATAAAAAATAAATGACTTGAGTGCCATCAGATATATTCGAAACCGAAACCAAAAGGGAAATTTGGTAAAATTATTTACTACAAGAAATGGAAGTCCATAACAATTAAACGACAGTCACTCGGATGTAAGCGTGAGAAACAAAATACATAAAACACGCTATCCTATGAATATATTTGAATAGACAAATGAGAGAATGCAAAGTAATATGGTTCAGCTTAAACATGGAAAAGTAAAGGATTAGTTGTTAACACTGAAAAAGAAAAGGACAAGATATTCTTGTAAAAAATATAATAAATTTATAACTTAAAATATTGCAGCATTATGAATTAATTATATAATGTTAAAGCTTGAATTTTAAAACAAAAGTTGTCCTTTTATATTCTAGTTTTAACAACTAGTCCTTTATGTTTCCATGTTTAAGCTTAACCCTATAACTTTTCACGCTCGCATTTTTCTATTGTAATCCATGATTTTTTCAGGCTTCCAATAAATTCACTTGTTATTTGTTTAATTTCAGTCTTAGTTTTTGCCCCCCCATATGCATAACATACACATATATAATAAAAATATACGGAATTCGTCTGCTTTCAATAAAATCCATCAATTATCTCCCTTTCATTCATTCATTCATTCATTCTCTCTGTTTCCCTTTTTACTTCCCTTTTCGCGGGAGCGGTGAATTGGTAGAAACAGTAGTCTCTGAAGCGACATGGTTGCTATGGAAACGTCATTCACCTCCTTACGTTTTTTTTACATTTTGAACACTAGTAGATTCTTCATAACTTTTTTTTACTAAACAAAAATTGATTTTTTTCCAAAATAGCTGAGGAGGTGATCTATAAACTGTAATAATTCTTTGAAGTTGGTCGAAAAATGAGTGAGCAGTAAAGCTTTAAAGCAGATGTAAATGACTAAAAGCCATCCGCAGCGAGGGGCTCAACATTCAACTCATCCACACTGGATCTACTTTAAGACAACAGCTCAACCGAAAACATCCATCGCATACACCTTCCCCTTGTTCACTCTCTAATTGCCCAATATCACACACAGGTTTATGCTTTAAGAACCACGTTGTTTACGACCTACAATGCGCTAAATGCAGTGCATCTTACATCGGAAGCACTACCAGATTGCTTCATCACCGCATTAAAGAGCACTTAAACACTACTGCTTCGTCGTTCTATAAACATATTCGCACTTGCATTAATTCAGAACCAGATTTTCACATCAACATTCTTGCTTCTTCAAGAAACGTAGGTCAACTTCGTATCCTCGAATCTTTAATTATTTCAAAAAATACTCCCACACTAAACAATAGACTGGAATTTAGCTCCGCTTTTATAATATAAGTTTAAAACATAAGAAAAACAATAATTAAAATAATAATAACAAAAAAAAAACATAAAAACAAAAAAACAAAAAAAACTATTGCTTGAATAGTCATCTCCCTTGATTCACAAACGCAACAAGTATTTCAAACATCAACTGATTTATTTTAACGTTCTCCTAACGTCATTTTTTGTTCTATATTTTGCGGTATCACGTGGCAAACTCTGCGGCTACTTTTCCAATTTTGAACACTCTTCCGCTGTCTTCTCTTGAAAATGGACTAATAAGTCTGAAATATATTGAGATTTATATCACCATTGAATACAACAGAAAAAAAAATTACTGTTGTTTAGAGTTAAAATTTGTGTGAAAAAGAAAAAACAAACAACAAAAAAAGAACTTTATTTCTTTTGTTTGCATTTAATTTTACTCTATATAAAAAAAAAAAATCTCGCATTGTTCTTGGCTTTTAATTTTACCTTATAATTTTCTTCAACAATGCTTCAAGCAAACTACAACCTACTTATATCCCTCAGTCTCAGCCAGACAGAGTTTGCCCTCATGAAGAGCATCTTCAAAACTACGGAAAAACGCGCTAGAGTCAACTGCCAAATCTACTTTTTGAAAAAATGCCGTAAAAACAAAATTATTCCTAACACAATCAGGAACATAAATCTGCCAACATGTTTCCGTTTTCTACACACTTCACGACAATTTATATATGACTATTGCTTCAAAATAATCATTAAGCAACACCACCGGACTCTACGTGGCCATATTAATTCAGTCAAGAACCTCCGGAATTCACTCACTTCATCTACCCCTAACGGTCATTCGCTAAACAACATCCAATCTCTGATCGACCGCGCATACCATTCCAGCTTCAACAATGAACAGAAACGTCTCATACGCAAATTTACTTGGCTTAAACAGAAAACTAATAAACCGGTCTACAACAGACACATACATAATTCACAGGATTCTTCCACCGACAAGTCCCTTAAAGATCATCTTCTCGTAACTGACCTCACTATCTTTCCACAACTGAAACGGATCTCCTTTCACTTGGCCCTAAGTTTATCACCACAATGAAACTGACGGATAAAGCTAAACTCAACATAGAAACGCAGTTCTGCAGAACTGCTTACCACCTTAAATGGCTGCACGCTTTTGCCCCGCACGACAACAATGACACCCCCCTCAACCTCTCAGGTAATCACAACACCTCTTTTCCTGTTTTTCAGCTTGATCACCCTTTATACCCACCTCCTAATAATATTCCACTAGATCTAAAACTTTCAAGGTTAAAGCATAAAATCCTCAGAATACTTGAACGCGAACAACACCATATTACCCCCAATCTTACCAGGAACCAATACCTCACCCTTAAATCCCTTAAAGACAAAGATTTAGTTTACTTACCCTCTGATAAGGGCAGAGAATTTTGCGTTATATCACAGGAATCTTATAACAACCTTGCTATAGAGCATCTTTCCAATACCGACCTTTACACCCCAGCACATAATATCACTGCTGCTCGGATTGAGAACAACATTAACAAGACATGGTCTCAAATTTGTTTTAAAAGATATCTCCCAAAACAACACAGACTAAATTTTATTACTAAATACAGCAAATTACCTACCTTTTATCACCTTATTAAAACCCACAAAAATAGCACAAACACACAGATCAGACCCATTGTTTCAAGCGTTAACGGTCCCCTTTATAAAATCTCTTGGTTAATATCCCGCCTACTTAAACCTCTACTCTCTACCTTCCCAGCCCATGTTAGTAGTTCCAACCAAGTAATTAACAGACTCAACGATCTACCACACCATCTACTCAAACTATACAGATACCCATTTAGCCTAGACGTCGTTTCTTTATACACCTCCATTCCTGCACATCCAGCCATTAATCTCATGGCAGACATTATAGCATCTAAAAACCCACAATGCTTCGGAATTACTCCAGGAGATCTCTTGCAACTCCTCCGTATTATAGTAGACAACACTTACTTTACTTTCCTACAAAACACGTTCAAACAAGTATCTGGACTACCCATGGGCTCCAGTCTATCCGGTATTCTTGCCATTGCTTATATGGACAAACTCGAAAGACACACCCTTAGTACCTGCTATTCTTATCTCCTTTTTACTAGATATATCGATGACATTTTAATTATCACATACTCCCGCGAAGAAGCTATTAACATTTTCCACAAATTCAATAACGCCGACCCAAACTTAAAATTTACTATAGAACACCCAGACTCTTCGGAATCTCTTTCTCTACTTGATTTTAAAATACAAATTAAAAAAAATGGTGCCATATGCACTGAATTCTACAGAAAACCCGCCAGCAAACGCCTCTTCGTACATTTCAAATCTGCGCTACCTCTCAAGGACAAACTAAACTACGCACATGCCGAAATCTCACGCATACAAGACAAATGCACTAACATCTCCGACAAACATACACACACTAACAATTTCCTACAGACCCTCTCACTAAACGGCTACCCTAATACGATCCTATCCTCACTTAAAAAGAAAAAACGCAACACCCGACCCTTCTCTAACAATTGTTTTCTAAAACTACCCTTCCTCAGTGACAAAATCTCATCTTCAATCCGAAAAGCCATCCGCAGCGAGGGGCTCAACATTCAACTCATCCACACTGGATCTACTTTAAGACAACAGCTCAACCGAAAACATCCATCGCATACACCTTCCCCTTGTTCACTCTCTAATTGCCCAATATCACACACAGGTTTATGCTTTAAGAACCACGTTGTTTACGACCTACAATGCGCTAAATGCAGTGCATCTTACATCGGAAGCACTACCAGATTGCTTCATCACCGCATTAAAGAGCACTTAAACACTACTGCTTCGTCGTTCTATAAACATATTCGCACTTGCATTAATTCAGAACCAGATTTTCACATCAACATTCTTGCTTCTTCAAGAAACGTAGGTCAACTTCGTATCCTCGAATCTTTAATTATTTCAAAAAATACTCCCACACTAAACAATAGACTGGAATTTAGCTCCGCTTTTATAATATAAGTTTAAAACATAAGAAAAACAATAATTAAAATAATAATAACAAAAAAAAAACATAAAAACAAAAAAACAAAAAAAAACTATTGCTTGAATAGTCATCTCCCTTGATTCACAAACGCAACAAGTATTTCAAACATCAACTGATTTATTTTAACGTTCTCCTAACGTCATTTTTTGTTCTATATTTTGCGGTATCACGTGGCAAACTCTGCGGCTACTTTTCCAATTTTGAACACTCTTCCGCTGTCTTCTCTTGAAAATGGACTAATAAGTCTGAAATATATTGAGATTTATATCACCATTGAATACAACAGAAAAAAAAAATTACTGTTGTTTAGAGTTAAAATTTGTGTGAAAAAGAAAAAACAAACAACAAAAAAAGAACTTTATTTCTTTTGTTTGCATTTAATTTTACTCTATATAAAAAAAAAAAATCTCGCATTGTTCTTGGCTTTTAATTTTACCTTATAATTTTCTTCAACAATGCTTCAAGCAAACTACAACCTACTTATATCCCTCAGTCTCAGCCAGACAGAGTTTGCCCTCATGAAGAGCATCTTCAAAACTACGGAAAAACGCGCTAGAGTCAACTGCCAAATCTACTTTTTGAAAAAATGCCGTAAAAACAAAATTATTCCTAACACAATCAGGAACATAAATCTGCCAACATGTTTCCGTTTTCTACACACTTCACGACAATTTATATATGACTATTGCTTCAAAATAATCATTAAGCAACACCACCGGACTCTACATGGCCATATTAATTCAGTCAAGAACCTCCGGAATTCACTCACTTCATCTACCCCTAACGGTCATTCGCTAAACAACATCCAATCTCTGATCGACCGCGCATACCATTCCAGCTTCAACAATGAACAGAAACGTCTCATACGCAAATTTACTTGGCTTAAACAGAAAACTAATAAACCGGTCTACAACAGACACATACATAATTCACAGGATTCTTCCACCGACAAGTCCCTTAAAGATCATCTTCTCGTAACTGACCTCACTAACTCTCTTTCCACAACTGAAACGGATCTCCTTTCACTTGGCCCTAAGTTTATCACCACAATGAAACTGACGGATAAAGCTAAACTCAACATAGAAACGCAGTTCTGCAGAACTGCTTACCACCTTAAATGGCTGCACGCTTTTGCCCCGCACGACAACAATGACACCCCCCTCAACCTCTCAGGTAATCACAACACCTCTTTTCCTGTTTTTCAGCTTGATCACCCTTTATACCCACCTCCTAATAATATTCCACTAGATCTAAAACTTTCAAGGTTAAAGCATAAAATCCTCAGAATACTTGAACGCGAACAACACCATATTACCCCCAATCTTACCAGGAACCAATACCTCACCCTTAAATCCCTTAAAGACAAAGATTTAGTTTACTTACCCTCTGATAAGGGCAGAGAATTTTGCGTTATATCACAGGAATCTTATAACAACCTTGCTATAGAGCATCTTTCCAATACCGACCTTTACACCCCAGCACATAATATCACTGCTGCTCGGATTGAGAACAACATTAACAAGACATGGTCTCAAATTTGTTTTAAAAGATATCTCCCAAAACAACACAGACTAAATTTTATTACTAAATACAGCAAATTACCTACCTTTTATCACCTTATTAAAACCCACAAAAATAGCACAAACACACAGATCAGACCCATTGTTTCAAGCGTTAACGGTCCCCTTTATAAAATCTCTTGGTTAATATCCCGCCTACTTAAACCTCTACTCTCTACCTTCCCAGCCCATGTTAGTAGTTCCAACCAAGTAATTAACAGACTCAACGATCTACCACACCATCTACTCAAACTATACAGATACCCATTTAGCCTAGACGTCGTTTCTTTATACACCTCCATTCCTGCACATCCAGCCATTAATCTCATGGCAGACATTATAGCATCTAAAAACCCACAATGCTTCGGAATTACTCCAGGAGATCTCTTGCAACTCCTCCGTATTATAGTAGACAACACTTACTTTACTTTCCTACAAAACACGTTCAAACAAGTATCTGGACTACCCATGGGCTCCAGTCTATCCGGTATTCTTGCCATTGCTTATATGGACAAACTCGAAAGACACACCCTTAGTACCTGCTATTCTTATCTCCTTTTTACTAGATATATCGATGACATTTTAATTATCACATACTCCCGCGAAGAAGCTATTAACATTTTCCACAAATTCAATAACGCCGACCCAAACTTAAAATTTACTATAGAACACCCAGACTCTTCGGAATCTCTTTCTCTACTTGATTTTAAAATACAAATTAAAAAAAATGGTGCCATATGCACTGAATTCTACAGAAAACCCGCCAGCAAACGCCTCTTCGTACATTTCAAATCTGCGCTACCTCTCAAGGACAAACTAAACTACGCACATGCCGAAATCTCACGCATACAAGACAAATGCACTAACATCTCCGACAAACATACACACACTAACAATTTCCTACAGACCCTCTCACTAAACGGCTACCCTAATACGATCCTATCCTCACTTAAAAAGAAAAAACGCAACACCCGACCCTTCTCTAACAATTGTTTTCTAAAACTACCCTTCCTCAGTGACAAAATCTCATCTTCAATCCGAAAAGCCATCCGCAGCGAGGGGCTCAACATTCAACTCATCCACACTGGATCTACTTTAAGACAACAGCTCAACCGAAAACATCCATCGCATACACCTTCCCCTTGTTCACTCTCTAATTGCCCAATATCACACACAGGTTTATGCTTTAAGAACCACGTTGTTTACGACCTACAATGCGCTAAATGCAGTGCATCTTACATCGGAAGCACTACCAGATTGCTTCATCACCGCATTAAAGAGCACTTAAACACTACTGCTTCGTCGTTCTATAAACATATTCGCACTTGCATTAATTCAGAACCAGATTTTCACATCAACATTCTTGCTTCTTCAAGAAACGTAGGTCAACTTCGTATCCTCGAATCTTTAATTATTTCAAAAAATACTCCCACACTAAACAATAGACTGGAATTTAGCTCCGCTTTTATAATATAAGTTTAAAACATAAGAAAAACAATAATTAAAATAATAATAACAAAAAAAAAACATAAAAACAAAAAAACAAAAAAAAACTATTGCTTGAATAGTCATCTCCCTTGATTCACAAACGCAACAAGTATTTCAAACATCAACTGATTTATTTTAACGTTCTCCTAACGTCATTTTTTGTTCTATATTTTGCGGTATCACGTGGCAAACTCTGCGGCTACTTTTCCAATTTTGAACACTCTTCCGCTGTCTTCTCTTGAAAATGGACTAATAAGTCTGAAATATATTGAGATTTATATCACCATTGAATACAACAGAAAAAAAAATTACTGTTGTTTAGAGTTAAAATTTGTGTGAAAAAGAAAAAAACAACCAACAAAAAAAGAACTTTATTTCTTTTGTTTGCATTTAATTTTACTCTATATAAAAAAAAAAATCTCGCATTGTTCTTGGCTTTTAATTTTACCTTATATATATATATATATATATATATATATAGTATCGGCTATAATATAAGGAACGGAAAAAAATTACAATTATTCACGTATATTTAAAAAATTAGTGCATGGATTTTTTTGAAATACTCAGAATTAACAAATAGAACCAATGTGTATAAATTAGTACCAAAAAAAAAAAATTACAATTCAATATTGAGAAATATTTTTGTTTTAAATTATATCTGTGGATTTATCCTGGCCAAAAGTTAAGGAACGAAATAGAAACTTTATGTTTTGTTTTAATGCAAATGTTTTCAAAAATAAATCCATTCAATATTTAGTGAACATCCCTTTATTCTTTATGACCTCATTTCATCTTCGACCACAAGACTAGATTAGTTTCTTGCAAAATTCAGGTTTTATCCTTTCCCACTCTCCCTTCAATAAATCCCACAAATAATTTTGATTTTGGGGATTCCTCCTTTGTGCTCTTTCTCCAATCATTTTCCAAACATTTTCTATCGGATTCAGATCCGGACTCTGCGCTGGCCAGTCCATTACTCTTATTTCTTCTTCCTCGAGGTAACTTATCACTTTTTTCACTTTATGGCAAGTGGCATTATCTTGCATAAAAATGCTTGGCTGATTAGGTGAAAGGCGTAAGCTCTCAAGGACATATTGTTGAATGGCCTGCTTATAAGTCTCCGCATTAACCCTACCATAGATTCGAACTAGAGGGCCAACTCCTTCCGAGGATATCATACCCCACACTATTACACTTCCCCCTCCGAATTGAAGTGTCTTTTTAACACATTTGGATGATAATCATTCACCTGCTTTACGCCGTACATGCTTCTTCCCATCAGATCCAAACAAATTGAACTTGGATTCATCGCTGAAGTGAACCTTAGCCCATTGTTCATCAGTCCAGACGACATGCTCATGGGCAAACTTCAAACGGCTATATTTGTTCTTCTTGGAGATCAAGGGTTTAGATACTGGCACCCTGGCATTCAATCCGGTAGCTGCTAACTGTCGAGAAACAGTTTTTCTAGATATATTTTTCTCAGTCTGTTCATTAAAATCGCGATAAATTGATGTTGCGGATTTGAATCGGTCACTAAGAGCCTGCCTTATCATAATCCTATCTTCTCTTTGAGACGTTTTAGTGGGTCTGCCGGTTTTAGGGGATGCTTCTAATGTATTTTTATTCTTATATCGAGCTATCACACGATGAACAACACTTTTTGATCT
>NC_136501.1:61699817-61702317 GCF_053919585.1 Euprymna scolopes
ACAGATTTACATGGAAAGCAAAAAATACAAAACTAAAAATAAACACTAAAGTAAAAAAAAAAAAAAACACTAAAAAAAACAACAAACAAAATGAACGGTGGTTACGAACGCCAAAAACTAAGGAATAAAACGTTAAATCTACAAACAAAGAAGGGCGAACAACAAAAAATCGGGTATTATTAAGGAACGAACACAGAAGAGACAAGAAAAAAAATCACACGCAAAATAAACAGCTTTATTGTTTTACTGTAATAAGATTAGGTTCTCTAAATCAGCAGAATTAAGAAAATACAAAAATAAAATATGAAAAATGATTATAGCTATAAGATGCATATATATATATATATATATATATATATATATATATATATGAGAGAGAGAGTGTTTACTTGAATATATATATATAAGAGAGTTTACTAAAATATATAAAGTTACATACATATATATATATGCATGTATATATATAGTTTACATATATATGCATAAATATACACATATATATATATAATATATAGAGAGAGTTTACATATATATATATATATATATATATATATATATATATATATATATATATGTATATACTCTCTTTTACTTTACTCCAATGGAAATTCTCAGAAATCATATATAAATATTCGAATATTCCATTAAAGTGTTCTTTTACACCTCACACACTGAGTTGGTAAATAAGTCGGGAACATAATTTTCCTCTTCCTAATTCACTAATTAAATATGTTATACACACATATATACTCATATACATACAGACATATATATATATATATATACATATATATATAGAGAGATATATATATCTATTTATGCATACATATATATACATATATATTTATATGCATGTATACATATATATTTATATATATACATGCATATATATACATATATATATACATACATATATCTATATTTATATCTATCTATCTATCTATCTATCTATCTCTCTCTCTCTCTCTCTCTATATATATATATATATATATATGACTTCTTCGTAAAAGTATTTATAAAAAATAGATGACTTAAGTGCCATCAGCTATAATCGAAACAGAAACCAAAACTTGCCAAGAATTCTTAGTAAATTTTTTTATTAAAAAAATAAATGACTTAAGTGTCATAAGCTATAATCGAGACCGAAAACAACACTTATGGAAGAAATGGAAGTCCATAACAATTAAACGACCTTGATATAAGCGTGACACAGAAAATAACACAACGCTATCGTATTAATAAATAGATCATTTTAATTGTTTCAATTGCAATCGTTTTAAACCAATTGTGTCTTCTTTTCAGAACGTTGAATTCAAGATGGGGGGTAGAAAGCAAATTCGCACTCTTCTATATTTCAATCCTTGCTCACCTCACCCTCAAATCTGCTGAAACAGCTCGCGATATTAACGGAGCGTTGGCCAAGGAACCATTACTGAACGCACAGAACAATGGTGGTTTGAGAAATTTCGTAACAGTGAAAAGAGTCTTGAAGATAATGAGCGTAGTGGTCAGCCATCGGATGTTGACAACGATAAACTAAGAGCCATAGTAGAAAACAATCTACACACAATTTTTCAAGAACTTTCTTCTGAATTAGACGTAATGTATACGACGGTTTTTTTACTACCTGAGAGAGATTAGAAAAACAAACAAAAAATTGATAAATGAGTGGTTCACCTAGTGAACGACAACCAAAAGGAAACACCATTATGAAGTGCAATCTTCCCTTATTTAACGCTACGAAACCGAACCTTTTCTCGACCGAGTTTCGACCTGCGATTAAAAGAGGGTTCTTTACGCCAATCGGCAATGTTCAGCTCGGTATGTATATATATATATATATATATATATATATATATATATATATATATATATATATATATATATATAACTACTTAATTTACTCACATAAAATTAATATGCGAAAATATAAATTTATGCGTAAACTTTAAATATTTACTTCAAAAGTGCTCAATACGTAGGTAGAGTTAGTTAGTAAGTTATAAAATATATATGGCGATTAAGCTACACTGAATATTCCGCGTTTCATCCACTCTCGGACTCTTCAGGCTTATGCGCGAATTTTGTGGCTTTTGGTCGTTTTTATATACGCATCTTCTATTGATATTTTAGTTAGCCAATCAGCTTTCTACTATCGACCGCGTCCTTCCTATCAGCCAATGAGCAGGCACTTATCGGACAAAGGCCTATTTGACCTCTGGTTGACCTATTCCTTTGTGTGTGCTCTATTTAGCCTGGATATCTAGTTTCTTGATCTGTTTTAAATCTAGGTTAGTTTTTTTTTTTTAGGGGATGAAACGCGAAATATTCAGTGTAGCCTAATCGCCATATATATTTTATAAATTACTATATATTACTATATTAATCTAGGTTAGGTTTTTTTTTTTAGGGGATGAAACGCGAAATATTCAGTGTAGCCTAATCGCCATATATATTTTATAAATTACTATATATATATATATATATATATATATATATA